>NW_015386912.1:65500-138274 GCF_001527695.2 Protobothrops mucrosquamatus | reverse complement strand
TGTTGTGGCTTATTCAACAAAACTATGATTACATTAATCATGGCCTAACACAGCCTATAAATATAACTAATACAGTCTTTGGATTTCATTCTGACTGCAGATATTGTTCTGGAATAGTTTAGCTAGAAAGGGGGCGCTGTATTACATATGGGTGTACTTGGGCATTCGGAGCTACTCTGTTTTTAATCCTACATTCATTGCAAAGCAAAGTCCACATGGTTGCTGTGGCTTTTGCATTTCAAAAATGTTTGGTCCCCTAGTTCATTGGGCATTCTGTATATATCTCTGAGCGAAGAAAAGCATTCAATCCACAGGAGTTCTGCTCCAATTAAGGATGATACTTTCCGCAGCTGAGGAACTCAGCTCTCGGTTAGCAAAGGTGACTTACAGGGAGGTTACACCTCCCCCACCTCTCCTATTGAAAAGGAGCCGCTTCTCAAGCCTGACCTCCTTCTCCCCTCCTCTTTGTGAAATCTGAAGCTTCTTGAGGACCCCCTCTGTCTGTTTGAGCCCCCCACCCCCCTACCCTTTCACTCTCTCAAAGAAAGGAGGGCAAGCCTTTAAAGGGAAGAGATTAGATTGATTGCACCACTTGCTGGGATAGCACGTACACCCATTTTCTGCAAGCTGCAGGCAGCCCAATGCAATCACAGTCTGTTTTAAAGGTAAGTTTTGGATTCTTGCTTGACTCATTATATGGCTTTTGTTGTGGCTGTTGTACTTAAGGGAAAAAGGAGTTGTCTCCAATAGTATCCCTCCCCAATTGTTCTGTCCTGGGAAATTCAGGAACCTGCTTTGCTTTTAATCCGAATAATATGGTTAAAATGGCTAGTGTTGTCCCTAAATCAGGATAGGTTGGGGTTTTATATGTTGACCCTCTAATGTGCTTTCAACAGTTGGTGGAAAAGCAAAGGATTTGTTCATCAGATGAGAAATGGCACATTCACTCTTGGTCTCCTTCTTTTAAAGTCCCTTAAGATGGGATTTCTAAAGTTGATGGTATCAATTGCATCTATAACAAGGCTGGACAACCAGTAGCCCTCCAGTTGTCAATTCCTAACAGTTTCATCTGCAAGAATCCCTGGAGTTCTATGAGTTCACCCCTGTCTATAGCATTCTTTGTTGGAATCATACCCTGGTTTCCATCTGAGAAGCTCCCAGAGCAGCTTCTATAATAATAAACAGTTTCTCAAAATACACAAGGAAGATAAAAACAAACAGATGGGGCAGGGAAAGGAAAAACAAGGTAATTTAGACAGCAGTTCTGAATGTTTCTTCAGTCCTATTAAGACCAGCTATGTGGTGGTGTCTTTAGAGAGTCCCAGTGAACACTAAAATCCCCCTAAAACTATTGATCTTCTTGTTCTCAAAAGCACAAATGATCCGATTCTCTCTGGAAGGAAAGATCTGCAGCAGCAAGTACCAATGGTGGTCCTGGAATTGTGTGGATATTTACATTCCCATTGCCTAATTACTGACAGAAGCTTACATTGGTTTTTGAACGTCCTTAAAGATCAGCTAAGGCAGTGGTTCTCAACCTTTTTAATGTCGCGACCCCAACCGGTCGTAAGTCGAGGACTAAACCGGTCGTAAGTCGAGGACTAAACCGGTCGTAAGTCGAGGACTACCCAATCGGTCGTAAGTCGAGGACTTTCCCTGCCCGGGAGCGCCACACATGTGTGGTTCCGCCCCCTGCGCCGGCCGAGGCGTAGCTGGCAAGCGGCAGAGACGGAGCAGGCCGACCACCAGCTGGCCCAGCCCAAGGGAGGTAAGGCACCCGCCGGAAAAGGGAAAAAAATGGCGGACAAAAAAATGGCGGACAAAAAAAATGGCGGACAGCCTTGCTTGGCGACCCCCGTGAAATGGTCGATCGACCCCAAATGGGGTCCCGACCCATAGGTTGAGAACCACTGAGCTAAGGAGAAACCTGACCAGGAGGTGCAATCCATCTTCCTTCAGACTAGAACTTTTACCTAACAAAGGTGCACCAAACAATTTGTTTGAACAATTGATAAGTCTGCCTAGCTCCCTAACATTTTGGACACCCTACAACAGGGGTCCCCAACCCCCAGTTTGTGGACCGGCACCGGGCTGTGGCATGCCAGAAACCGGGCCACACAAACAAGCGGAGCCCCATTCGTGGAATGTAGGTAGCACGTAAAACCACACCCCCTCCTGTCCATGGAAAAACCTCTCTCCACAGAACCAGTCCCTGGTGCCCAAAAGGTTGGGGCCTCTGCCCTACAACATTAAAAGATAGCACACTTTTGTAGTAAAACTGCATTCTTTGAAATCCTCTGCTGTGAGAATAAAAAGTAACTGAGTTCAAAACAAGCTGTTTTTCAGTTTTCTAGTAGGTGTTTCAAGCTTGAAAGGGAGAGCTGTTTTCAGCTCAAAATATATCTGCAATGGTGGAGCAATTTTGCTGAAGATTTTGCACACTCCTAGAACCTAAGTTCCACTTGATGTTAACATGCTTATCTATCCCCATTACTCTCAGGGCTGAAATGGAGGGAGTTTGCGAGGGCTTGTGAAATTGGAGATTATCCACATTCCTTGTTAAACAAAATTAGTTTGATAAATTTTACCACTGGCCATCCCCAAACTTTCTGACATTGAACAGATTTGATGTTTGGAAACCCCTCAGGTCTCGCCACCTAAACATATGTTCAATCCATCCACCATTGGGAAACTTAAGACCTCAGCCCTAGCAAATCTGCTGTTGATTATTTCCATCAGGTGGCTCAGCCCCAATTTTCTTGCTATGCACGCACTGGCATTTCCATTATACACTTGCTTATCTTTGCAGTGCTTTTCTGCCAACAATCTACCAACCTTAATGTGATTGGAGTGCTCCTGCTTGACAAAGGGGCAACACCCTCTTGTATCAAAGGCTTTGAGTGCAGCTCAACGCTGCCTGCCTTAGTTGACCGCAACAATCCTAAAAGGTTTCATGAAATGTACTCCTCCCAGTTCTACCTGGGACAGGTGAAACCTGGAGTCTTTATGAACATCGCCTGGACTGCTAGCACCTAGACCAGGGGTAGGCAACCTTGGCTCTTTTATGACTTGTGGAGTTGAAGTCCACGAGTCATAAAAGAGCCAAGGTTGCCTACCCCTGACCTAGATCTAGAACAACCAGGTCCAAGCTGCTAGATAGTAATAAAGCATTTCTTTGCTGCTCTCTATTGATGGTTTAGATGTTTACTGCTCAAGTCTGGTAGCTGAGCTCATGCTATGTTAGTAGCTTGTTGGACTTAGTTTAGCAGGTTTGTATAGGATATTATTGTGATTTCTCCCAAGTCTTTATGGTTAGGATAGTATAAACCCCAACACTTGGCCCCTCTACAAACAATCATCAATCAAATTACAGGTAGTCCTTGACTTAAGACCACAACTGAGCCCCAAATTTCTGTTGTTAAGTGAGACATTTGTTAAGTGAATTTTGCCCCATGTTATGACCTTTCTTGCCACAATTGTTAAGTGATTCACTGCAGTTGTTAAGTTAGTTACATGGTTGCTAAGTGAATCTGACTTTTTCATTGACTTGGCTTGGCAGAAGGTTATAAAAGGTAATCACATGATCCCAGGACACTGCAGCTATCATAAATATGAGCCAGTTGCCAAGCATCTGAATTTTGATCACATGACAGCAGGGAAACTGCAACAGTTGTAAGTGTGAAAAATGGTCATAAGTCACTTCTTTCAGTGCCTTTGTAACTTTGAACAGTCACTAAATGAACTGTTGTAAATCAAGGACTACTTGTATTTAGTTCACATTTTTATACCCAGGTCTAGTTCCTTGAACATTTCAGAAGCTTCCTTTAGGTGTTCAGTAAGGTTCTACTAGAAGCGTTTCTGATCTCTTTTAAAAATTAAATCCTGTTTTTACCTTATTGCACTTGATGATATTCTAAACATGCCTTCCCTTTTTTTCTCCTTGGAAATTAATAAGTCTTACATAATTAAGTGCTGGTTTTTTGCCAAGACTGAACCTTATGCAAGAGTCTGGCATTGTACAGATAAGGATTTGGCACTTAGTGGAAAAGTTATAGCTGGGGCTGCTCTGAAAGAGTGACTAAGCCAGCATCATATTAAGCTAGAGGAGATAAAGGGAAAAAGAATCAACTAGAATAGGGATCAGGGAAATGCTATTGGAAACAATGCCAGGGGAAGTTCTAATGGGAGCATCCGTGTTGTTGCATGCAGAACCTCTGAAATTCAGTTCTTGAACATCTCCAGTTACAAATCAGGGAGCAGATAATGGAAAATAAATTTTTCTCCCTTCTCCTGAGAGCCAGGACTAATGCAGTAGGAGAACAAGCTTGATTGGGTATTTTTTTTTTCATGTTCCCTTTGTTAGATCACCGAGGCTGCTAAATATTTTTAGGCTATTTATATTTACTTACAACCCACACAGGGCAAACCAATAACATCATTTGTTTGATATCAGCTTAGTGTTTTGTACAAAGTCAGTCACTGTGCTATAGGGCTTAGTGTGTTGGGTAAGCCCAACAAGGGCTCAGGAAAGGATATAATCTAGTTTATAATGAAACTGATCAAGCAAAAGTTTTCGATAATAGAAAGTGCTATCCTTGAAATAATAATAATAGTAATAGTAATAGTAATAATAATAATAATAATAATAATAATAATAATAATAATAGTAATAGTAATAGTAATAATAATGTAATGTAAGCAAGAACTGGTGGGATCATAAAATAGAGAAAGTCATAGAAAGTGATAAAATTAAACTGCTCTGGGACTGCAACATAACACCCCAGACTTTAACAATTGTCGTTAAGAAAGACAAAAAAGTCTGGATAGTGGACGTGGCAGTGCCTGGAGACAGCAGAATAGACGAGAAAGAACTGGAGAAGATAACAAAATACAAAGACCTACAAATAGAAATAGAAAGACTGTGGCAAAGGCAAGCAAGGGTAGTACCAATAGTAATAGGCGCCTTGGGTACAATCCCAAAACAACTGGAGCACCACTTGAACACCATTGGCATTGACAAATTCACCATCAGTCAATTGCAAAAGGCGGTCTTGCTAGGAACTGCTTCCATCCTGCGACGATATCTGTAATACCATCAAACATCCACATCTGCCTATCCCAGGTCCTTGGTAAGGACTCGATAGGTAGACAAAAATACCAAATCCAGTCTGAACATCTGGCTGACTGTGCGATGATCAATAATAAATAAATAAATAAATAAATAAATAAATAAATAAATAAATAATATAGGTCCTTAGTAAGGACTCGATAGGTAGACAAAAATGCCAAATCCAGTCTGAACATCTGGCTGACTGTGCGATTAATAATAATAATAATAATAATAATAATAATAATAATAATAATAATAATAATAAAAACTATGCAAGCCCCAGAAAGGAGGAATACAAGTTAAAAGAGGCAGAATCTCAATGCTTAGAAGGCAGCATGTACCTCTTTCGTCCTTGCAACAGCTGAGTATAGCAGACAGCCAAGATTTTATCAGTGTCAGAGCCAATCTTGTAATATCTGTCTAATCTACCAGTCCCATCTCATTCATGATGATAAGAAACCGGCATGTAATAGGACTAAGTGGTAGCTCTCGTTATGAAACCTGACGCTTGAGTATTTACCTTACCCATCCGTCGGTTTAGGGCTGCATAGGATCACTGGATCCCCTGATTTGTGGCTGGCATCACATTATTTCAATGGGCGGTTTGACTTGTTAGGTGGCGGCATTTCATAGCAGGACTGGTTCGGTTGGGTGACTTCTTTATGTGCTCATGTGACTCTAGTTTCAACTTAACAATCAAACTTAATAAGGTTTGCAAACCTCCCTGTTGATCTGCACCAGGATTATAATGACTCTGAATTTGATGGAAGATAATTTGTTTCCTGGGCTAAAGAAGTGGACATAATGTGCAGGTCCATTTTGTAACTGCTCCTATTTCTGATTTTTACAATCCCTGAGAGATTGGAGTTGACTACCGAGTTAAATTCATTACCAAATAACCTGTCAACACTGCTAACATCAAATGTTCTTGCTTTGACAACATATGGTTAGACGCAGCCATTTCCCTTTACTTTATGTTTTACTCTTAGAACTAGAATTAGATGATACTGGGGGGAGGGGGAGGAATGTGGTTGGGAGTTTAGTTAGACCAAACAATAATGTATAATGGTGGGAACCAAGGTTCTTTGTAATAAGAGATGATAAGACATGGAGGGTTGTAGAACTGGTGGGGAAGCCAGCATTTCAAACTAACTGGAGAATGTGATTTATGACTGTTAGTCAGAGGAGGCAATTGTGCTTTGATACTATGTGCTTAGGGGAGGGGAAGCCAGATTTTGGTTTGGACTATGTGTGTCGATGTGTTGCTACTTGAATAAAGATTCTTTAAGGTAAACAATGCCTTGAAGTTCTTTGAAGAGTTTCATCTGTCGGAACCATGACATAACCATTGGTAACAGTTGTGCCTATGATGCACTTCAGTGGGCATAAATTTTAGGAGCATGAGACCACATAAGATCTGGTTCACTTACCATGTTTCCCTGAAAATAAGACCGGGTGTTGTTATTATTATTTTTTGGACCAGAAGACCCATTAGGTCTTACTTTCAGGGGATGTTTTATTTTGCGGCTGCCTGCCCGCTCCCTCACACCATCTGCTTGCCCACGGCCACAACGGCTTACAGGGCTTCTCAGGGCAGATGCACTTTTTGTCCAGACAGAGAAATGATGGAAACTGGAAGCTCCATCTGCTTGCAAATGGGGTGCTTTGAAATAGAGCTAATCCAGTCTCCGTTGGAGCTAATTTACTCCGTTCCCCAGCGCCCCATAGGCACCCAAACACTTTTCTTCCAGAGGGAGACTGGAAGCTTTATCTGCTTGCAAATGGGGTGCTTTGAAATGGAGCTAATCCAGTCTCCGTTATTTCTCTGTCCAGGCGAAAAGTGTTTGGGTGCCTATGGGGCGCTTGGAAACAGAGCAATTTGCTCCGTTCCCAAGTGCCCCATAGGTGCCCAAACACTTTTCTCCCAGAGGGGGACTGGAAGCTTTGTCTGCTTGCAAATGGGGTGCTTTGAAACAGAATACAGTTTGCCAAGCTCTCTTTAACTTTAAACTTTCTTTGCTCAGGAAGGAAAATGGTTCAAAATGGTTGTCTTAGATTTCGACTTCTAACCCAATGGGTCCTTGGTGGTAGCTGGAGTCCTTTTGACAGATGCCCTCTGTAGTACTTTTACTGCTCACTCCAAATAACTCGTGGTTTTAAATAGTAATAATTATCTTATACGCTCTGCAGAATGGATCAGAGATGACTTTTAATGACCATGTTGACTTTAAGAATTGTAGTATTTATTCTGAAGTTGTACTTTAAAAATAAAGCCCTCTCCCATTCGTATATGTATTTTGAATGAGATCGATAGAGCCTGAGGAAGGTATTTTTTTTCTTGTTTGAAAGGTTTTTCAGGGTTACTTTTGCAGTGTATGTAAAATTATAACATTGTGCCAGTGGTGGGATTCAAATATGTGAACAACCGGTTCTCTGTGTGGATGCCGCTTCCAGAAGTCCATTCTGGGCCTGGGCAACAAAAAAAATTAGCTATTGGTTCTGCCGAAGTGGTGCAAACTGGCTGAATCCCACCACTGCATTGTACCCAATGAGGAAATGGTGTCTAAGTGAAATGGATGAAGAAGACAGAAATGGGGAAAGCCTGATGACCTGGAACCAAGGACCGCCCTTCCCCCTGTATCCTGCTATGTACTCTAGTCTGCCCCTCATCTTTCCCTATGGAGGCTTTGGCCAAACTTCTTGAGAAACTCAAAGGGAAGGCGAAAAACCCAACCCAACTTCCTTGAGACCTTCAATGGACTTGAGCTTCAAATGTCTTGAGGGACTCGGTTTTAAAATTGCAGGGTTCAGTCTTATGTAAGGGCACAGGTCTTCCGATTACTCCGAGGGGGAAGAAGATAAGTTAGAGAAAGTGATCGAGTTGGTTGACCTGGGAAATTTATAGCCTTGCCTGAAAAGATCCAGAGTGGTTGGAGTTAGCTTTCTTTGAAGTCACTTTGCTTTCCTGCTGTGGTTGTAAAATCCTATCTGCTACAAATGCAATTGCTTACTGCGCAAATTCTGATCTCTGCTGGAGTTGTAACTCGACTACCTGTGCAATGTTTTTTTTTTTTAAATATATCCTTTTAATTGAGATGGGTTGCCATCTAGGCGTGTAGAATTTTAGTCGAGTCCGGCTGGCTGATGGTCAACATCATCTTCTAGTACCTTTTGCATAAATGTGTTTCTTGATGCAGCTGCAGCTTGGATAAATGCAGCTCAATGCTTCCTTCTCTCTCCATGCAGACATAAGCCTCCAAGATGACCCCCACGAACTTCAGGAGGAGGATTGCTGTTTTTCTTGTCTTAAACGAAAACAGAAATGCAGGCTAACTATTCATAAGAACACCAGATGTTTCCCTTGATTTATCTGTTTCTTTTTCATTCCTACATGTGGCAGTATCTATGCTATACCTTCAAGACCCTCCAGGCATCTACCGAGATGACTTTTCTCCCTCTCCAACACTTTTGTTGCTTTTCAGTAGTTTGGTGCTTTGCTCAGACTTTCCTTAAGCCAAACGAACGATTGTCTCCTTCCTGATTACACTAATTACATAGAATTATTTGTATTTTTCCGTGAGGTATAACGGTATAGTTGCCAAACATGTGACAAGTTAATAGATGCAAATAAATAAAAAAACCTTATACCCTGACAGCATTTCCCCATACGTTACGCTTTCTCCCCTCAGCTGCACACGAGAAATAAATCTGTCCTTCAGACCGGGGGGGTTTAAAAGTTGAGCCCCCTCTGAGATGGTTGAGGTGGCAACTTTGGTCTTCTGGGATCGGATCAGGCAGGCCTGTAAAATGTGAAATGAGGGTGAATTGCCTTTTATTTTCATAATGATTGGCGCTTTATATCCCAACTCGATAGTACTGAACGGCTCGGGCCTCTTCTTCACAAAGTTAAAAATAACCCAACAAAAGCACAAATTACAGTAAAAATAATACAGAAAAGTCCATATGACCAGAATGGAATTTCAAATGATGCTAGACCGATACCTATGTTGTTTCTGAAAAACCACATTTTAAACAACTCTCCTACAATGTGGCAATCTAGTTGTTCAATACTAGTCTCCCTAGCAAATTGAAGACTTCACTTCTTGCTTCAGAACTCCACTGTACATTGTGTTTGAGTGCAAACTCTGTGGAAACAACTGAGCCCTTTCCACAATATCAGGAAAAGTTATTGGATGTGGCTTTCCCCAATGGAGGGAAGATGCAAGGAAGATCACATAGACAATATATTGCTATGAAAAGATATAATTGACATAAGTTTATGGAATTAAGGCCAAAGGACTGTGGCGAAGGAAGGTAGAAGGGAAGGAGACAGGCGTTGGTAAGATGCAGTGATTGGGGGGTGGCAGCAAAGAAAACCAAAGAGAAAGAAAGTTAAGACAGACATCATTTAGGAGGGATGCAGTGTGGCAAGGTGAAACAAGCAAGACCTTGATGGGTTGCTTTCCCCCACAAATTACAAAGAATTGTGTGTACTTCACTTTAACTTCTCAAGGTATAAAAGTGGGATTGTCAAATGTGGCTTGATGGCTAAGATGTTACATTAAAACAAAAATCTGGGACCTGCAAAGCATTTTCTTTCTCTGTCCCTCCTCACACCTGCATGGAGAGCTCAAAAATAAGCCCAGCATTACTGGGATTTATATCCAATTTCATTAAAATAATGAAAAAGAATGAAAATAAAAACTACACAACAAACTGACAAATCTGTAATAACTAAGGCAATACAAAAAATCATTCCCCAGATATAACAAGAGTGGGGTTTGGACTGATGCTACACCCACACCCTCGATTAAAAAGACAGATTCTACAGTTTTATCTCAACAACAAAATAGATCATTACAGTATCTGGAGAGCCAAAAGCAATGGAGAGCATTGCTGCAAGGATCAGAGCAGAGTATAGGCACCATATTAAGAATATCCGGCGGGTAAGCTGGCGGCAAGGAAAAGTAACAGTGCACCAAAGTCAACGAAGGGAACAAAAGCATAAGATGGATTATAAACTAAGAAAACAAAGAGTGGCAAGTTGAGAGAGTCAATGCCCAGTGGTGGCAGTGCTGGAATTGAAGCATGTAGGCAATGAGAACATCAGAGTTAGAGAAGATATGGCGGGTACGCTGGGAGCAAGGGAAAGCAATGGCAGCACCAAGGTCAAGGAAGGGAACAAAAGCATCAGAGGGTGGTAGTGCCAGAATTGAGATACACAGGACCTCTGAAGATCAGAACAAGAGAAGATGTAGTGGGTAGGCTGGCAGCAAAGAAAAGCAATGATGGTACCAAAATCAAGGAATGGAACGAAAGCATCAGATCGACTGTACACGAAAAATACAAGGAGTCGCAAGTTCAGAGCATCAATGCCCAGTGGTGACAGTGCCCGAATGAAGGCACACCGGCAATGAGAAGCTGAGAGCTAGAGAAGATACGGTGGGTATGCTGGTGGCAAGGAAAAACAATGGTGACACCAAAGTCAAGGAAGGGAATGAAAGCATCAGAGGGTGGTAGTGCCAGAATTGAGGCATGCAGGCCATCAGATGATTAGAACAAGAGAAGATACGGCGGGTAAACTGGCGGCAAGGAAAAGCAATAGCGGCACCAAAGTCAAGGAAGGGAACTAAAGAAGGACTACACTTAACAAAGAGTGGCAAGATCAGAGAGTCAATGCCCAGTAGTGGCAGTGCTGGAATTGAGGCATGTAGGCAATGAGAACATCATAGTTAGAGACGATACAGTGGGTACGCTAGCGGCAAGGGAAAACAATGGCGGCACCAAAGTCAAGGAAGGGAACAAAAGGCAGACTACAGATTGCAGCCTCTTGCCATATCTCCAAGCTCCACTCTGTTCTCTGCTCTCCTCCATCTCAATTGTTCTGGGTACCCAGACAATAATGGAAAGAAGCAAATTCTTCATCGGGCATGTCGAAGCTCTTTCTCAGGTATTCTTCATAGCAGCAGCAACATTCAGATAACTCCATCTGCAACAACGTAGGGGACCCCTTTCCTTCATCCAAGAAACATGCAGGTGTAATGTCTTCTGAGCAGGATGACTTCAGCTGGATACATTTACTCTGCAAATTATACAAAACAGCACAAATAAGTAAAAACAAAAGTTATTCTCAAGAAGGTACAACTTGGGGAACTGCACTAGCCTCCTGGGCTCTGCCTCTCCATAGGACACCAAATGATGCAGTGTCCTGGTGGGAAAAGACAAGCTTGCTATGGGTTTGAGGGGCCGGTATTTACATCACCAGTCCAGTGGTGCCCATTAAGAAATGTGACTCAAAGCAGCCGCTCCTTACCTCTAAACTCCAAGCTTTCACTGTCCCACCGTCATCTTGGTATTTCTGTTTTCCAAAAGGCAGGCTGATGAAAGGTCTTCGCAGAAGGGCTCTACTTGCATGCATCGAGCAGCCTAACTCTAGAAAGTGGGAGAAACAGGTGGTTACAGACTGATTCTTGTCCCAAAAGAGGGCTAAAGACAAATGCAAAACAGCTACTGAAGTTGACTCTATGCTCAGAAAAACAGTGTGAACCGAATAGGACCCAAAATATTGGAACAATCCTGTGTTTCATCAGCCACTGGCTTGCTGCAAAGCTAGCAACTACCTGCCCCATCTCTCCTTTGTTTTGGATTCTGCTGCTAAGATGGCCCCTGGAGGTCTTTCTAAATCTCTCCTCTGGCCAAAAACTAAAGCATCAGGCCTATCAGACCGTGCAACAGGACCCTGGAGAGCAGCTCTTTATCCAACCCTCAGAGGATTTAAGAATAGGGTAATCCTACATCTCTTTGACTGAGCTTCAGTCTGAAACTTATCCCAAAGCTTAATTTGAACTAATTTCAATGGCATAAATTTGCTCCAATTTTCAATTGATATTTTTTTTTTATCAAAGTAAGCACCTTGATGATTACAAAAACAAAAGTACTGGTGCTGCAGACACACACTGTTATGGCTACATTTCTCTGTTTTTTATGCTACAATTGTGGGCAACAATTAACCTTACAGTGATTTTCAAAGTTTAGGTTATATTTATTCCTATTTAGTACACCAAGGTTTAAGGTATAATCTATGTTTATAGTTATTTCTAATTTTACGTTTGTACATTTCTAAATTGCTTTATGTCTATCCAGCTTTTGTTTCTTCTACCATCTAAGTGCCTCAAAAAACACTTAACATGTAATCTATAAATAACAATGCAATTAAAATTGCTCTTAAAATTACAGAAGAGAATCATTCAGAAATCAAAAGCTCGGCAAAAGAGATGCATTCCTACCTTGTCCCTAAATACCTGGAAAGTGAGTCCCATGAGCATCACCTGGCAGGTACACCAAAGGGCCCTTTGCAGTAGACTGCAAAATTCTGGACCTGGGGTATGGGAAGAACATTTCAAAAGGTCCATCCTGCTATTTCATACCAAAACTGCAATATTTAGAGTGGTGTCAAATCACAACCTCCCACCGTATTTCCCACTGCCTGTTGCAACTTTTAGTTGGTTCCCAACCTTATTCAATTTCCATCCCCCATCACTTTAAAAAGAAAACGCCTGAACCTCAGTGAAACTGGCAAAGAAAGAAAAAAAAAACAACCCCAAAATTCCCCATTGACAACTTATCCGGTTTCCTGAGTTCCTTTGTAACAGCCTGCAGGACAGGTCAGCATCCAAATGACTGAAGCTCTCAGCCAGCAGGCTTTTATAGGATTGGCCCCACCCTTCTGCCTGGACCACACCCATTAGATCAGTGAATGCAGCTGTGACTGGGGAAAATTGGCAAAATTGCAAGCCAGACTCTGCAAAGACTCAAGTCTCCTGTTGCCTGGAGTGACCCACTTTTTCTTCTGGTATGTCTGAGCAGAGGGCAGGCTGTTTCTTGTAATCTGGAGAAAAAGGCAAGGACTCTCCTGTCCTTCCTCACTTTGGACAAAGGTCTACAAAGTTTTGCAAAGTGAGATGGGCATCAAACAAATCTAATAAATAAATACATTCCATTAGTTCCAGCTTCCTTTGTCGCATCCATTTCATCCATACTTTAAATAATAGTGAATGCAGCTGTGACTGGGGGAAATTGGCAAAATTGCAAGCCAGACTCTGCAAAGACTTAAGTCTCATGTTGATCCAAAAGACCCATTAGGGCGTATTTTCAGTGATGTCTTATTTTTTCATGTACAGGAGGCA
Source organism: Protobothrops mucrosquamatus (assembly GCF_001527695.2). Lineage (NCBI taxonomy): Eukaryota > Metazoa > Chordata > Lepidosauria > Squamata > Viperidae > Protobothrops > Protobothrops mucrosquamatus. Next base: position 124,978 of record NW_015386912.1, on the reverse strand, counting down.
GTGAATTCATGGAGGCTGCGAAGCAGCAAGATGGAGGCAGAGGCATGGGGGAGGGGAGGAGTTGCTGCCACCCACATCTGCTGCGATTGAAAGGTGAAGCATCACTCCCTGTTTTAAGCTCCATCTTTCACTTGTGTTTTGGAGCTATCCTGTTGCATTGGCAAGCAGTGTTGCTACCGCTTGGTTTCAGTGACCATGGATTCTTCCTTCCTGCAGAGTGGTTGGAAACTCTGCTCCTTCCTTCCTGCCACTACGCAGTGAACGCTGGTCCCCACTTTCTTGCCGTCCTGCATCGCCCCATGTCTCCCTTCTCTGGTCTGGAAATGGTAGCTCCATTTTCTGCCGCTTCTCCTCCTAGTGTTGTGTCCTTCCTTTGTTTGGAAGGACACTAAGTTCTGGGAAAACTGTGCCAGCTGGAGCTGGGCAAGGAAGGCCAGGCTCCCCCTCCCTTTGAGATTTTGCATGGAGAAGCGGACCTGCTTCCTGCAGGGTTGACCTCGGCACCCGCTTTGGTTGGCAAACACAAGAGCTTTTCTTTTCTTTAAAATTGCCCCCTCCCCTTTGTGTCAGATGAGACCAATTAAATTAGAACTGTGAGGCTAGAGGTTTCCTCAAAGAACATGTTTATTGGTTAACAAAGTATCAGCACAATCAAAAGTGAAATCAAGTCTGAAATTCACTCCAAAGAGTTACACTATTACAAAGTTAAACTTTGCAGCCCAGTGCTATGCAATCAGCTACTCTTCCCAATAAAATAGATTGATGAGCTTTCTAACAGAATGCTCAAACCGCCCCCCGTCTAATCGGCAGGTGACCTTGGTTCCCACGGGACAAAGAATTGTTTAGACTGGCAGAAATTTCCCGCTCCCCCTCCCATTCTTGTGACAACCCAGAACGAGCAAGATGGCTGCAGCCAGTTTTGTTGTACAGTTGATACTTTGCTTTTCTGCCTTAAAACACAGAGCAGACATATTTTTCTCCTGATTAGCTGAGGAGAGCTATAGTTTTTGTAAGAAGCTGAGTATATGCGTGAGTCTAGCCCCCTTGGAATGGGCCGAGCCTGCAGGAAGTGGATCCACTCCTCCATGCAAAGGGAACAAAATGCAGGCGACACTTGAGGGACAAAGATTGGCAAGATCAGAGAGTCAATGTCCCATGGTGGCAGTGCCAGAATTGAGGCACGCAGGCCCTGGGAATATCAGAACAAGAGAAGAAACAGAGGGTAAGCTGGCAGCAAGGAAAAGCAGTGGCACTGTCACCACTCTCTGATCTTGCCACTCTTTGTCTCTTAAGTGTAGTCTGCGTTTTGTTCCCTTCCTTGAGTTTGGTGCCGCTATTGCTTTAACTTGCCACCAGTGTACCCACCGTATCTTCTGTAGTTCTGATGTTCCCAGTGCCCACATTCCTCAATTCCAGCACTGCCACCAATGGGCACTGACTCTCTGAACTTGCCACTCTTCGTCTTTTTAGTGTATAATCCACCTGATTTTGGTACCATCATTGCTTTTCCTTGCCGCCAGCTTACCTGCCGTATCTTCTCTAGCTTTCATGTTCTCATTCCTTGCGTGCCTCCATTGTGGCACTGCCACCACTGGGCATGGACTCTCTGATCAATGGTGGCAGTGCTGGAATTGAGCACATAGGCAATGAGAACATCAGAGCTAGAGAAGATACGGCAGGTAAGCTGGTGGCAAGGAAAAGCAATGGCGGCACCAAAGTTAAGGAAGTGAATGAAAGCATCAGAGGGTGGTAGTGCCGGAATCGAGGCACGCAGGGCCTCTGAAGATCAGAACAAGAGAAGATGCAGCGGGTATGCTGGTGGCAAGGGAAAGCAATGGCAGCACAGAGCAGACACATTTTCCTCCTTATCAGCTGAAGATAGCTATGGGTTTTGGAAGAAGCTGAGTGTATATTTCAATCCAGCCCCTTAGCAAGGGCTGGCCCTGCAGTAAGGGTATCCACTCCTCCATACAAAACCTCAACAGCTTTGCAGATCCCTCGGAGAAAGGGAGCCTGGCCTTCCTTGCCCAGCTCCAGCTGGCATAGTTTTCCCAGAGCTTAGCGTCCTTCCATACAAATGAGGAACACAACAGCAGGAAGAGAATTTGCAGGAAACGTGGCTGTCATTTCCAGAACAGAGAAGGGAGACATGGGGCAATGCAGGGTAGTGAGAAAGTGGGGACCAGCGATTGTTGTGAGGTGGAAAGAAAGAAGGAGCAGAGTTTCCAACAAACCTGCAGGAAGGGAGAATGCATGGTCACTGAAACCAAGCTGTAGGAACAGTCATTGTCAATGCAACAGGATGGCCCCAAAACATCAGTGAAAGGTGAAGCTTAAAGCAGGGAGCGATGCTTCACCGTTGAATTGCAGGAGAGATGGGTGGTGGCAACTCCTCTCCTCCCCCTGTGCCTCTGCTTCCACCTATTGCTGGTGCTGCCACCCCACCTGCGACAGCCCCATCAAACCAAAAGGGCGGGGAGTCCTGATTCTGAAGTGGTAGCTTGGACTCTGTAGCCCATGCAGTGTAGGTGTGTCTGAGCACAACAATCGCTGGTCCGGCCCTCCAAGCAGCAGGTGGAGGCAGAGATGTGGGGGGTGGGGTGGGCCGGGAGGCACACGATCTGGCTTGCTGGATGTGCTGGGAGACTGCGCGGTTGCCTGCCCCATCCCAGTCACAGCAGCCGTGGGCAAAGAGAGACGGTCTTTCAGGGCAGCAGGGCCATGCCATGGGGTCCCGGCGCCCTGGGAGCTAAAGGGCCAGGCCCAAGAGATTTGGCAAGGCTCCTCCACTGAATCAGGCCCTGGTGCCCTCCCGCTCCATCAGAGACCCCTGGATCCCCCGTAGTCCCACCCAGGCCCCCACAGGTGCCCCAATGCAAGTGACGTGAACTGGTCATGCCCACCTGCCACCTCCCCCCCAGGGCAGTCACCCCCGCTCAACTACTTGTCTTGCCTCTGGGGCTTATTTTTGGGGTAGGGCTTATATTAGGAGCACCCTAAAAATCATGGTAGGGCTTATTTTTTGGTTGGGTCTTATTTTCGGGGAAACACAGTATAATTTATCTTTTCCATTTCCTCCACTAAGGCTCCAATCTCTAATCTTCTTTAAATACTATGTCCACTGAATCAGCTTTGTAAGTAGTGACACAATGACCTGTTACCTTACGAGCTTGCTGAATTTCCCTGGATAAATTCCTGCAAGTCAGACTCTGCAAACTGTAGCAAACTGTAGATTCTTAGATCAGATAGAGAAGCCTCCAATTGAATCAGTGGTGTGTAGCACAATTAGTCCAGAAAAAAAATTGAGCCACGTGCTCCCATATTAATGTTTATTGGATTGTATAATGTTTATTGGATTGTATTATTATTAGGGTAGGGAAAACAAACATGTTTTAAGTATGTGATTGAAAGGATAATGTAGGTTAGTTGACACCAGCACCTTAACTGTGCTTTGGAATGGTTGGAAACTGATCAAAGAGAGAAGCAACTTGGAATTAAGGAGAAAGTTCCTGACAGTGAGGACAATCAACCAGTGGGACAGCTTGCCTCTAGAAATCGTGGGCACTCCATCACTGGAGATTTTTAAGAAGAGGCTAGCCAGTCACTTATGTGAGATGGTATAGGTTCTCCTACTTGACCAGGGGCCTGGACTAGAAGACCTCCAAGGTCCCTTCCAGCTCCATTCTATTCTATAACCTGCTCCAAAAGTCACCCAGTGGGCTTCATACCTAAGGCAAAACTGGAACTCATGATTTCTAGCCTGATGCCTTCACCACTATACAAAACTGGCTCTCTCTACTACAGCGGACAATAGAAAAACCATAGAAGCTTTCTGTTTAGAACAAATGGCAATTCTATTATTTTTAATTATTTTTGTGCCTTAAGTCAGTGTGGACTCCTGGTGACTGCCTGGACAAGTCTCTGCAAAATTTTCCAAAATGGTTTGCCGTTGCCCGCTGAGAGAGAATAATTGGGTCAGGGTCACCCAGCTGGCATCATGCTCAAGGTAGGACTAGAATTCACAATCTCCAAGTTTCTCGCCTGATCCCTGAACCACTACACTAGACTGGTTCTCATATATTATGGTTCATCGCCCAGTCAGCCAGAGGTTTAGGCTGGATAATTGTTATTGTACAACTTGTTGAACTTATTAGTGCATGCACGTTCTGTGCTATGTTTAACCCTAGCTGTTTGAATAAACCATGTTTTCCTGGGTTCTAAGGGACAAACCACAACGAGGGTGCTTTATTTACCACATGTTATCCCACAGCAAAGCAAACAGCATTGCGATTGGGAAGGGTTAAAAAAAAATGGGTCTACTGCCATCCTGTGGTTCAGTGTTGCTCAATGCCCTCCATACAATCAGCCTATCCTGTCTGGCAGGTTGCTCTAAAAGGTACAACACACACCGCGCTTGGAAGAAAAGGACAATACAGCACAAACAGTAGGACAATAGTAAAGAACAGGACGGAAAACGGAAGAGCCAGGGTAGTGTACTGCTTCTAATATTGTATAGGACCGAGGAGACCCAGGTTCAAGTTCAACCCTCCTTTAGTCCTAGAAGCCCCCCTGCCTCACCCCGGCCAACCTCACGGGGCGAAGGTTGTGGCTGTAAAATGATCCGTAGATAAAACGGAGCTCTTGAGAGGAAAGTCAGGGTTGAAGTCGATTCCTCCAAAGTTTCCAGGGGTCCTCAACCTTGGCAACTTTAAGACTTGTGGACTTCAACTCCCAGAATTCCTCAGCCAGCAAAGCTGGCTGAGGAATTCTGGGAGTTGAAGTCCACAAGTCTTAAAGTTGCCAAGGTTGAGGACCCCTGCTCCAAACAGAGAAACGAGAAGATCCTTGTAGAATCGCGTGTTGTTTTCTAGCCCACTCTGGCGGCCAAAAGGCTGAAAGAAACGAGGCGAGGCTGATTCCTGAACGTCCGTGGAGCTCTCTACGGCGGGGGGGGTCGACTAAGTGCCTCGCTCGCCCACCGTCTTCTGGCACTGCCTTGTCCTCCCACCCGGCGGCTGCTTTGAGCTCGGGACTCGCTCTACCACAATCGTCGCTGCCTTGCCGGTTTCCAGGTTCCGGGGAATGGGAGGGGGTGGGAAGTTGCTCCCGGGCTTTTCCAGCTGAATGCTTCTGGGCTCGGGGCCAAGGGTTCTCCTGGCGGCAGCCTTGGCGGCGCTTTCCCCACTTTTGCGTCTCCAGAAGAGGGAAGGTGCGAAAGCAACGAGCGTGTGTGTGCGCGCGCTCCTGATCCCTCTCGCTCTTTGTGTGTGTGTGTGTGTGTGTGTGTGTGTGTGTGTGAGAGAGAGAGAGAGAGAGAGAAAGAGAGAGCAGGAAGCCAAGAGCGAGAAGATCCTGGTGGCTCCCGGGCGTGCCAGCGAAACATTTTTTGCAAGGAGCACGCGCCGACCGGATCGCAACTTCAAACCAAAAAGGATCGGGCTCGTGCGCTTTCTTACCGCTCTCGCCCGATGGTCCCGTTTCGCTGCTATCCTAACAGCGTCGCGTGTGATCCCCGAAGGTTGCGGGCTCCGCTGCGCCCAGAATTCTCAATGAGGACCAGGCACCGGACATGAAGGTAAGCGTAGGGGAGAAGCCCCGATTCCTGCTTTCCACGCCCGGATTTAGGAACTCCGGCACAACTCCGGTTAAACCAGCTGTAAGAGAAAGGGGGGATAAAGAACTGGTGGCACCTGATCGTCCAACGCTTCAAAAGTTGGTAGAAGAAAATACCGGATAGGAATGGAAAGGAAAAGGAGTGTTCTCAAAGCAATGTGTTCGGGTCAGATTTTTAGGTCAACTCTCTCATTTAATATCACAACGTGGACTTCAGGCAAACCATTCTTCTGTTGAGTTCCTTTCCTCTCTCCCTCAATGAAGGCTGTGGCTGCCTTTGCTGAAATCATAGAAGTAAGAAGTTTTGACTGCTCTGAAGTGCAATAAAATACCATGCATGGGTATATATATATATATATATATATATGTATGTATGTATGTATGTATGTATGTATGTATGTATGTATGTATGTATGTATGTATGTATGTATATGTATATGTATATGTATATGTATATGTATATGTATATGTATATGTATATGTATATATATATGTATATATATGTATATATATATGTATATGGGTATATATATGTATATGTATATATGTGTATATATGTATATGTATATGTGTATATGTGTGTGTGTGTGTGTGTGTGTGTGTATGTGTGTGCAATCCTCGACTTACAACAGTTTGAAGTTACAATGGCATTGGAAAAAGGGACCTATGACCATTGTTCACACTTATGACCATTGCAGCATCCACATGGTCATGTGATTTACATTTGGATGCTTGGCAACTGGTTCATATTTATGATGGTTACAGCATCGGGGGGGGGGTGTGTGTCATCTGATCCCCTTCTGAGACCTTCTGACAAGCTAAGTCAATGGGGAAGCCAGATTCACTTAACAACCGTATTACTGACTTAACAACTGCAGTGATTCACTTAATCAATGTGGCAAGAAAAATAGTAAAATGGGGCAAAACTCGCTGAACAAATTTCTCACTTAGCGACCTAAATTCTGGGCTCAGTTGCGGGTCGTGAGTCGAAGAGTACCTGTCTACTTGTGATAATGACACTGCTCTTTCGAGAACAACATCGTCCTAGGCTGACAGGATGGGAAGAAGGGAATTGTCCCTGTTTTCTTTTTAAATAGCTTTTTTTTTTCTTGTTCTCAAAGGTGGCCTGGAGTGGGCAAGGAAGGTGGAATGTCGAACTTCCACCCGGTGAGCTTGCAGACTTGTCCCAGTTCTCCACGGGACTCGTGGATCCGGTCCCTGAAAGAAACCTCCTCTACGAGCTTTGGAAAAAAATGCACTTGTTCCGTAGCTGCAGCTATCGGATCCAGCTGGAGGGACAGATGACCAGTGCCCCGAGGATCCAGGGCATCCGATGGGTAAGTAAGAATGCTTGGTGGTTGCAGACAGTTGGGTTGGTTCTATTTTATGGGAGCTATTGGCCAACCTGCCTAGGCTTGGAGGCTAGCAAGCTTGGCCCTGGAGAGAGGAGACCACTTAGAGACCCAAGGATTGTAGGTCAAAGAAAAGCGTGATGGATATGTCGATGTAGTCACAAGGAGCTTCTCCTCTCCAGAGGTAGGAATATTGGTGCAGCTAAGATAAATCACTCATTTGTTATTATGCCTGTGAGTCAAGAGTGCTGATAAGAGCAGGGCGAAGGGATCCGTGTGCTTTCGCTTTCAAGCAGGATGTGAAATCTTTTTTACATCACCAGAATCTGAGTGTGCATTTTATTTTAGCACACAGGCCTAACAAATATTCCTTGTGTGTCCTGAGAAAGTTTACATCTTGTCCCTGTTGTTGGGGAAGAGGGCTATGGTTGATTTTTTTTAAAAAAAAATTCCTTATTTTTAATATTGCTGTTCTTAACAGAAATGTATTGGCGGTTCTGTTGTTTCTTTTTGCTTTCTAAGAACGACGCAATTGAGTGACTGGCCAAAGTTGTCCCATGCATGGGCTTTTGTTTATCCCTTATGGTAAAAACCTGCCTGCTACCAGGGAGTTCAGGCTTACCTGAGTCGATTCTCAGAACATCAGACAGTGTACAGGTGATCCTTGACTTATGGCCACAACTGAGTCCAAAATTTCTGTTGTTAAGTGAGAAATTTGCTAAGTGAGTTGTGCCTCATTTTGCGACTTTTCCAGCCACAGTTGTTAAGTGAACTACTGTAGTTACTTATGTTGGTTACATGGTTGTTAAGTGACTCTGGCTTCCCCATTGACTTTGCTCGTCCAAATACATTCAAAATGCTTGCTTCTGATCAGCATTCTACAAGAATAATCTGGCGCCTTCCCCAACTCCTGATCACAATGGAAAATATCCCTCCCTCATCAGAGATACCTCAGGTGATTAGCATCTCTGTACACTTAACACAACTTTTGGAGCTTTTGCTCCATCTGTGGTTAGGGCTACTCTCAGCAATTTTTGATGAGTGAGACGATTCTCACGGTCTGGCTTGCTAATCCAAGCTCTTGCTTTTGATCTTGTCTGTTGAAATCTATTAGCACTGGCTTCATGATGCTCGTGGCTGTTGCTGGGTTCCATTTGGTGGTTTCAACCAGATGTGGGGCAGATAGCCTGGGCCCTGGTTGCCAAAATGAGCTGGAGAGCTTGCAGATAGAACATGTAAAAGGGCGTCGCTTTTACATGTTCCCTGAATTCAGCTTTTGAATTTTCAAACACTGATTGCTGGCTTTATTCTCCACCCTTTGGCAGTGGCTATATATTCTTTCAGCTCCCAGGTAGATGGCAGCAATTAGAGTCTGTCTCACTAACTGGGGTCACACCTTGGTGGGAATCGTTATGTGGTTTGGTTCGGGTTCACCTGTTGCCTGCAGGAACCCAGCCACTGTGGCTCAGTTAGTAAAAAACCTGATGAAAAATTAGGACTTAGCAAACGTGTAAATAAGATCCGCCTTTATTTTATCGCTCCTTTCTTATTGCCACAAAATTCTTTTTATTACGGATCTTTTCGGGGAAAGTCACCTAAAACCTTAAACTTAGGGAAAGACAAAAAGGGAAGAGCTACCATCTCCTATTTGAGAATGGCTGAGGGGGGGGGGATGCGTCCTTCCTACTCTTGAAAAAAATATGGTCTAATCCAATATTTCTCAACTTCTGCAACTTTAGGATTTATGGATGCCAACTCCTAGAATCCCATGCTGACTGGGGAATTCTGGGAGTTGAAGTCCACCCAATTTAAAGTTGCAAAAGTTGAGAAACGTTGATGGGACCAACCGGTCAGCATTGTCATTAAGCTAAAATAGCAGTTTGAGTTCCTTAGTCACCAAAAGGGAACAAATAAACAAACCCAAAAAAGCCTGTTCCTTTGCTTCTAAAAGCAGGATGTGCAAGCACCCACGTCTGCCTGGAAGCTATCTTTTCCGAAAATACTAGCTTTTTTTTAGAATCCAAGGAGTACTTAGGAGTGCAAAAAAAAAAAAAAGCACTTGGTACAAGCTCAGAGTAAGTGGTTTTCTTTCTAATTATTTCCTAAGGTTAGGAAGTGTTCTGGGATTTGAACCTTAGTATTAAAAGGGAGAAAAGAACAATGTATTCCAGGAGTTAAATGTGATTCAAATTAGGGCTGGAGGACGTAAGCCAGCGAAGAGATCCTCGGACTCTTGAGTTGGAGGATTTTGTTCGACAAAGCGTCTTCATTTCCCTGATTAAAGAGCTGCACACTCACTATCACCCCCATTCCAAGGAAGGCAGCTTTCCCCAGGGAACTCCTGGCTTTTTTCTTTAGTCTAAGGAAGGGCGATACCAAGGAATAGCCAAACATAGCTTGGAAGAAAAGGACAGGCTCCTGGTTTGGCTTCCTGCCTAATTTGACCGGATTTCTGGCGACAGACGGACTCCCTGGTCCCTGCAGCCACCAGCCGGAAAAAGCAGGGTGGGGTGTGGAGGGGGGAGAAAGGGGAGGGCTCCCTTCGGAAGTGGCTTGGCCTCTTTGAGTTTGAGTGGTTGCCTGGAACTGTGGCTGTTCCATTGGTCACATGTGCAGTGAACCTGAGAAGTAAGGCAGGCGTTCAAGTGAAAAAAAATTCCTCTGGTGCAAACAATTTCAAATAGTGATATGCCAGTTTCTGGGATTTCTCTGTTCCCCACTTCACAACAGGAAATGGTAGGGAGGTATAATCACTGTGAAATCAGATCCAGGCACTTCAGAAAGAGGACAAGTTTGACCTACCCATGGAAGAGTATAATCTTAGTTATTCTCCACTACAGAGCAGGGTTGTGGTGGTAGTGTTGCAGTGGTCTATGTACTCTGCTCTTTGTGCTTGCAGAATTCATGAGTCGGTACGTTGCGTGTACCCATCAGGTGGAGACTTTTTAAACTATCGTGATTAAGAAAGCCGGGGCTTGGCATGATCAGTATATGTGCCAATTGAACCAACGCAACAGAGGATAGAACAGTGGTTGGAAGATTAGGTTGGTAGAAGGCTCTGTGTGGGTGGTCTTCGTTTAATGTGACAGCTCCAAGAGCTTCTCCTTAAAAATTTAGCTTGATAAAATTTAACATTGCGACTTTGGAAATCGATGAGACGATGTTGAGAGAAGGCTCCACTCACATCTGTCTGGACACATCCATGGAGACAAAAAAAAAAAAAGCTGGCCCCGCAGGATGCTGGGCAAGAGCGCACTTGAAGAACTGAGAGAGGATGGGCTCACTCTTTGTCAGTGTTAATCACTTTCCTGCCTCTCATCTAACTTGGTTGTAGATCATCAGCAGCTTCCTTTGGGCTCCAAATAGTGAATGGGTGTTGCTTTGTCCGTGCATCCTGGGAGCAGTCCAATGGGGGAGGTTGGTCTACTGCAGGGCTTTTCAACCTTTTTCACCCTTTGTACCACTTTTAGGATATAGCAATATCCGAGTACCACCAGTCGCCTAGCAAGGTGTCAAAAACTTGATAATCAAAAAAAAAAAAAAAGGAAAAAAGCGATAAAGTACAGGTAGTCCTCGACTTACAACAGTTCGCTTAATGACTGTTTGAAGTTACAATGGCACTGAAAAAAGTGCCCCCCAAGCCACAGCCGAGCAAGACACCTGCCTGCCTGCCCGGCGGCGCTCTTCCTCCTGTCCGAGGTTTTCATTGTTGTGAGCGTTTCTGTTGAGGATTGGCAGCGGGGGTGGGGTGGGGGGGCATTTGATTTTTATTCCCCCCATCTGCTGGGTAGTTGCAGCAGGTTTTGGTCACTTCACATGACCCTGGGACACTGTGACCGTCATAAATATGAATCAGTGGCCAAGCATCTGAATGTAAATCACAAGACCCTGGAGATGCTGCAACATTCCAGCTGATCGGCGCTTCTTCTGGGCTCAGCAGAAGCGCCAGGATCAGCGCTGAGCTCCAGCTGGAGCCTGGCACTGATCCTGGTGCTTCCACTGAGTCCTGACAGTCCTGAAGAAGCGCTGATCCTGGCGCTTCCACTGAGCCCTGACAGTCCCAAAGAAATGCCAATCAGCTGGAAAGCGGTACTGATCCTGGCGCTTCCACTGAGCCCTGACAGCCCTGCAGCTCCAGCCATCTCTCGCTCAGGCTTGTGCAGTGCTGCCACCGGTTCAGCTCATTCCCCTCCCCCGGTACCACTTTTCTAGGATGCTCACGTACCACCTGCCAGGTGCCAATGTACCACAGGTGGTACCCGTACCACTGGTTGAAAAGCTCTGATCTACTGCAGTGAAGACAAACTCTTTTTTAAAAACCACATTATGATACATTTTTATAAATCTTCTCTATGATATGTTTCTCATCCTCCCCACTGAATGATCTCTTAGAATTAAAGAGATGGCAAAGAGGCATCCCGATACCAGTTTCTCAAGTTCAAGATTCATGATTTGTGCACTACACTCAAGATGTAAAGAGAGGAAGTAGCCCAGATGTTGTGAAACTCCACATGGTTATTAGGACAAGTTAGGGATCCAGATTGAAAGGACAAAATGTGGTCTGGAGCATGCAGGGAAACAGTGTAGCGCTGATCAGGAAGACTTTAAATAGCTGCTTCATTTCCTGAGCTTGCATGTCTGCCTCATGCACAATCCCAAGCAAAACTCTCTGAATCCCGTTTTATCCTTGAATCTGGATTTCTGTATTCCTCCTCCAGACCAATTGTGCCACCTTTCCTTCTTTGCACAAATGAGGAGGCTGGAAATAGGAGGCTTGTGTTCCTCAACAAAAGGTATATTATAAATATAACAAAAAATATTCCCCTATATAGAAATATCTAAATATGGTACCTGCAGGAAACTAGTATGACAGGAAAAATGCTAGAGTGGGATCTTTGTAACTGCAGTCTAATTTTCTATATGCAGGGAACGTTCTTGATGAAAGAGTCCATTGAGTTCCTGCTGACAATATGAGGGAGGGTGGGCAGAGCCCTATTTGGTTTGTTATTTTGAGAGGATTTATTTTTAGATGGCAGAGGGGAATAAAAGTGGTGTTTGTCTCAGGACTGCTGTGAAAGTAGAGAAGGAATGAGCTGAGTTATAAGTAACACTTGGAACAGGAGAACCATATTGGACAGTCTCTTGAGGGATCTATATGCTTTCCTTCTGATGGGAAGGAAAAAAACAGATAGCAGTCAGGAACGGAACCAAGGAGATAATTCCAGTGCTTTTTTGTTAAAAAAAAAAGGTGCCGGAACTCACACACGTCATACAACCCGCCTTGCCTACCCTACAAGGTTCCATCCAAAAAAGGTGCCGGAACTCCATTCTGGGCGTTCTATGAGAAAAAAAGCCCTGGATAATTCCATAGTAAACTGGTGGGATGATTCAAGAAATGTATATGATCCATATTCAAGCAAACCAATGGCAAAGCATCAGTTATTCCCTGCACATATTTTATCTGCAGATTCTTACCTGAGGGCCATATTCAGAGTATCCTGGACTCTGCTAGGGAAAGATGGGCAGGTCAAAGCACCTGCAACCACATCCGATGATTTTGTAGGTTTATTTGCAGGCGTAATTCCCCATATTCACCCTGGATGCCTTGTGGTGGTGAGATGAACATGTAGTAATCTGGGATTCTGCAGAGAGTGGAGCCTGAAGAAACAGCTGAGCTTCTCTATAGTTCAGGATTACCAACTGGGAACTTGATCCGTGTGTTTTCTGGCTCCTGGGGGCAGCTTAACAGGGCAGAATGGCTAGATCCAGGAAATAATCAACACTTCTTTGTGGATATAATGCTACCTGCCTTGAAGTGGGTGGGTGGTATGTTCTGTTGAAAAAAAAACCCCTTCCTTAGATTTGACCTTCTTTTGCCCAGTATTCAACCTCCCCTTTTCAGGAAAAGTTATTAAGAAATTGCTGGGGAACCTTGCTTGGAAGATTGTGCAGGAAATAAGTATCTGAAACATTTTCAGGTTTCTGGCCCAGTCATGGGACAGTTACTTTACAGCTTGCTTTCATCAGTGACTTTGTCAGGGCTTAGATGGGGGCAGGGGAGAGTATTAGAACTATAAGTGGCATTCAGTACTGTACCACTGATTGTGGCATCTTTCTGGACTGTCTATATGGGCTGGGAGTGGGAGTATGATTTTATTCTGCTCCTATCTGTGTTGGCAATCGTAGTTAGTGTTAATAGTGGAGAAAGACCCAAGCCTTTGGGTCTCTGCAGCAGTTGGAACGCTCCTTTATGTTATTTTACATTTTCATGAAAGATTTTAGAGAAATCACCTGTCATTTAAGGAGTAAGGTTAGAGGTCGCCAATATACCGATAACATCTAGCTTTACGCTGCTGCCTCAGGGTCTGTACGTGTCAAAGATGCCATGGAAATTCTGAAGGTACCTAGACTTGGATGAAATGAAACAAGCTTAGAGTAAGTCCTACCAAGCCAGAGTTGCTATTTGCCTTCACATGATGGTTTGCTTTTAAAGTGGCCTATCCACAGTCCCTGAGAACTGAGGAACTCTATAATATTGTTTTTGAGGGTTATTCTGGATAGGATCAAAGTCTCTGATTTGGGGCTCCTCCTGGACTCTCAGTTCCCAATGAAGCAGCAGGTAGGAATTCTGGCTGGGGGGCTTGGCCCAACTTCTGATGCTTTACAGCCATTTCTAAGTGGTTTATAGAGTCAGAATATTGTCCCCAATAATGTGGATCCTCATTTTATCTACCTCAGGAAGATGGACGGCTGAGTCAACCTTGAGCCGGTCAGAATCGCACTCCAGGCAGTGAGCAGTGAGTTAGCCTGCAATACTGCATTCTAACCACTGTGCCACCTCAGTCCTGGTATACCACCATGGTAATTACATCTTGATAATCTCACAGCTGGACTATTGTAATATGCTATATGTATGGAGCTGCCTTTGGAGAAAACACAGTAGAAGCAATTGGTACAAAACATAGCAGCTAGAAGAGCTGGTTGTTGACTGACAATCCCCTTAGTATAGATTGATAATCTTTTTTATGTTGATGCATTGGTTAGCACTGGACCCAATTCAAAGGTTGGTTATGCTATACTATAACACCAGGATACACAGTAAAGCCTTGGTAGAATTGAATCACTCTGTCTGATTTGAAGAGAGGGCATGTTTTCCTCCTTACATAGTGTATAAAGAGTAAATGACATAGCTGTCATTTACTCATAGTGCTATGAGTAAATGACATAGTAGTCCCCACATTGTTGACCTCTCATCACCCGGGGTTACTTTGTGGCACTACTCCTTCTTGTATTTTGTAGGGAAGCTGGTCTTATTTCATTGGGGCTTTACTCTGAGCTGGTTGTGGGCACCATGGTAGGATATCATAGGAAATTGACTGTATATAGTTGTATTGATTATATTCCTAATGCAATTTTTAATTCTCTCTGATAGCTGATGCCCAAAATGCATTAGGATTGGAATAGATTAGCAATATTGTTAATCAATCGATCTACAGAGAATCTCTCTAGGAAAATGGCAAGATGTAGAAGAGATAGTTGGGGAAGGGCTGAAGGATCTTCGCTTGAGGGAGCCAGAGGGACCTGCTCATCACAGGGGCTGCAGGCAGTCACTTTATAAATAGAAATATAAAGCAGCTATACAATGTCTTTTGACTGCATGCTGACAGTAAGAAAAATGGGGATGTGGAGAGCTGAGCATATTCGTATTAAATCGCACAGGATTTTCAGTATTTTCTTGGTAGCATGTAATGTATGAACGAGTTTTTAATTGGACTTGTATGTATGTTGTCTTCATATTTTAAGATATTTTTATTGAAGATTTTTACATAGTAAAAGATAAATGTGAAAACATATTTAAAGTAAAGTTAGAAAAGAGAAAAAAAGATGAAAAGTATGGGAGAAAATAGAAAAATATGTATATTTTAGAAATCAAAAGCAACTTTTATTTAATTTTTATTCTCTCTGATTTAGGGGAAAAAAGATTTTCATGGGCCTTTATGCCCTGGGCCTAATGGATAAGTCCATCCTAGAGCCCCTAAGTAAATAAGAATACCAGACATTAAATGGGAAAGTGCTTTTAGCTAATACAGTACATATATAAACTGAAGCGGGAAAAAAGTCAGTTAAAATCCTCAGCATCTGCATCCAGAATATCTGGTGTGCCCTGAACCCTGGTAGTTCAGTAGTTAGAATGCGATATTGAAGGCTAACTCTGCCCACAGCCAGGAGTTCAATCCTGATGGGGCTCAAGGCTGACTCAGCCTTCCATCCTTCCGAGGTCGGTAAAATGAGGACCCAGATTGTTGGGGGGCAATATGCAAATAATGCTTCTTCATTGTAAACCATCCAGAGAATGCTGTAAAGCAGTATGGACAGTATATATGTCTAATTGCTATTGCTATTTCACCTCTTGTAATGTCAGCTGTTAGAGGTGGCATCTACTGAAGAAGGAGTTATCCCAATGATACCTGTACCTTTTACAGCAACCTCATTCTTTGTGGTGCTGTTGTTTTTTAATAGTGCAGCCCCAAAGTGCTATACAAATGATACCATGTGCTGAAAATTATGCCTTTGGCTCTCATGAACTTCTGACTCCTTTCATGAATATTGGCTGAACTGCGATCCTTTTCCAACATCTGAACAGTCCACTTGAAAGGGGGGAGCAGATGTGGAAGTTCAGCGTGGTGGTTTCCAAGATAGGGAGAGTCTAGATGTTAAAATGGAAGCAACAGGAACAAATCAACCATATAGGCTGAGAATTTTGGTATAGGTAGTCCTCGACTTATGACCATAACTTATGGCCCCAAATTTCTGTTGCTAAATGAGCCATTTGTTAACTGAGTTTTCCGCCATTTTACGACCTTTCTTGACACAGTTGTAATCTGGCTTCCCCATTGACTTTGAAGGTCAGAAGGTCGCAAGAGGTGATCACATGACCCTCTGGGATACTGCAATCATCATAAATGTGAGTCAATTGCCAAGCATCTGATTTTTGACCACATGACCATGGGGATGCTGCAACGGTCATAAGTGTAAAAAATGGTCATAAGTCACTTTTTTTAGTGCCATCATAACTTTGAACAGTCACTAAATGAATTGTTGTAAGTTGAGGATCTACCTGTGTAGCAATAATCAGAAGGCCTGGTTTCCTTACTGCATTTTATAGCGTGTCAGCTCTTTAGCCCAACTAAGTTAATGTTGTCTCCTTGGACTCCTACTTTTGTTAGCTGAGATCTTTTAACTAGAGATGCTAATTATTGAATTATTGTCTTCCTATTGAGTTATAGATTCTCTTTTCAGGGCTAGGTGTGGGGCCAGAAGGTAAACAGAGAAAGCAGTGAAGTTCTTAGAGGTGAGGTATTATCTGCTGTTGGCAGAACAAATGCCAAAAGGCAAGGACAGCTTGATCCTTGTGTATTTCTGACTTGGTAGCAAGCCAGATTTGGCTACAAGTCTGTGCATAGCGATTCTTACTAATCTGCTTGGTAACAAAAAGTGTATCTCTCTACCTCTTGAGAACAGTGCTGAATCAGTCAACGACCTGGAGTTCGGTTTCCAACCTCTTCTGCCACAAAACAGGACAGACTGGTCCCCTTCGGGCCAAGTCCCACCACCAACACCTGGACATCTTTCACCTGTTGCCCAAATGAAATGCGGCCTTTTCACAACGTGGCAGCAAAAAATATAACTCCAGCTTCCAAAGTTTCAGATCCTGCAACTTTTTTTTTTTTTTTTTTTTAAAAGCCAACATTTGCAGCTGCGATGGGTCAGTCAGAATTTGTTCAGTTGCCCGATGTTAAGGTAAGGAAGGAAACAAGGGAAGGAACCCTATGCGTATTTATTTTTCATTCAATGTTTATATGGAACACGTTAGTTTGATCTCTTTGGGACTAAGTTATGCTCAACAGCAATGTTCTCTTTATGGTCTGCTGCTAGAACTGCATTGGAAAGTATCCCCTCGTCAGGAGGATATGTTTGACAGATCTGCTGCAATAGCTATTCATTATCCATGTTTATTTGAGCAATGTATTTTCCTTATTCTCCCGTTTGTTTGATTGTGGCTCTTCTGGAGCCAAGTATCCTTAAGTACTGTCATATTAGACTCCTCACTCTGCCCAGAAGACTGCAGTTATTAAGATGATCCTTCCTCATGTGTGATTAAAATAAAACCTCTCCAGTGAAGGGACAGGGTGAGTTTTGCAGAAGTGAAATGTTGCTTAACGGTGTGCTGTGGTGACTAAGGTGTTGGATGACATTTAGGGATACTTGGCTTCAGGTTTCCATTCTGTTACGAAATTGGTTAGGTGACCTTGGGCCAGTAATTCTCAAAGACATAGCCAGAGTGTGGTTGTGTAGCTAAGTTTGGGAGAAGGAAACGTGGATTTCCATTTCCAGGAAGAAAAAAAAAGTAGGAGATGAAACTAAGTAAAATAAATATATAAGTAGGGAACAAGATAAGAGGGAAGCACTTCTAGGTTTATTTGGCTTAAATAGCCAGGGGTATGTACATGTATACACATACAGACACATATGCACATGCACAAAGTGTACCAAAAGTCAGTCCCAATATGTTTCATTAGTTATTTCTTCTTTTTCAGAGAAAATCTTACTTAGTCCTGTGTTTAGGAATGTTCAAAGGTTATGTCTCAAACAAGTAGGGACCTATTTAGAAAAAAAAATCCTTTAATGTCATTTTTATAACAAATTATTTATGGCTCCTGGCTTTTGTTATACCTTTTGTGTATATGCGTATGTGTGCGGGTACATCTGCATCAGTGTGTGGGTGTGTGCGACCTTTGAGTTAGTTTTTGATTTCTGCCTGGACAGGTCGCTGTAGTTTTCTTGGCAAGGTAATTTGGAAATAGTTACCATTGCCTGCTTCCTAGGGCTGAGATGACTAGCCCAAGGTCATCCAGCTTATTTTGTGCCTAAAGCGGGACTAGAACTCATGGTCTCCTGGTTTCTAGCCTGGTGTATGTATTTGGGTATAAAAAAACCCCTTAGTCCACCCCCCCCCACTTCTTATTGATTAAGTGACAGTGGACCCTGCTTTCACTGAATGTGATACAGATATAGTTTGAATAGGAAACTGGCTATCTCAGGATGAGAGACAGTTCTATAGCACACTTGCCCAAAGAGAACTGCAATAAGATGTTCTGTGTGTTTGGTTTATTTTCCAAATGTGATTAGTAGAAGTGGTTTAATTCATCTAGCAGAATTCAACCTTTTTTCTTCTGTTTATTTCTATTTTTCATTTTGAATTTGGGAATGCCAATTTTTAGTTAAGTACGCTTTTAATCAAAGAGCAGCTAGTTTATATTACCAGGAAACCTAGCTGGATTAAAACATCTATTTGGTCAATACATTATTAATTCTAAGGATCAGCAGCTGAAAGGGTAAATTTGATATATTTGGAGGGGTTGCTAATCTAGCCCAGAAAGAGCTTTTTTTGGTCTATGTGATAAGAGAATTTGATGACCAATTTAATGAACCAATGAGAGGTCATGGTTAAACAGTATCCAGCACATAGTGTTTCATGACTTGGTCATTAAAAGTTATATCATTTTGTAATGGCTACAGACAGGTGGGTAGGGACATCAAACTGGAACAAAAATGGTGCCACTAAGAAACATTAGACAAAAAATGACATGTTCCAAAGAAGTCCAACAATTTGCAGTAGTGAAAGAATAACCTTTTTTTAAGAGAGAGAGAGAGAGAGAGAGAGAGAGAGAGAGAGAGAGAGAGAGAGAGAAGAAAACATACAGAAAATCCAACCCAATATGCTCAGGAATTGCCAATGATTGAAACCAGACTGAGAAAGAAGAACTGAGGGGAGGTTTCTGCCTTTAAAATCCTTTGGGGACATATATTCTGCCTTTTTAATATTTCCCAAAATATGTCTCTCTCTGGATTCTTCCCACAACTACTAACTTATAGTCTAGCTGACAGTGCTGAGCAAGATATGTTTAATTGTGATTTAGCTATGATTCATGCAATGGTTTAGAAATCACAGTGGCAGGGTTATTCAGTAGACTAAGCCAAAAGCAAATGAATCCCATTATGGTATATTAAATGTAGAGCTGGTTGGTTGAAATCTCAGGCAAGAATAAGCCAGATACCTAGTCCATCTTCTAGCACAGTGGTGGCAAACCTATGGCACGGGTGCCAGAGGTGGCACTCAGAGCCCTCTCTGTGGGCACGTGCACCGTCGCCCCAGTCCTAGGCATTCAGCTGGGTTTTATAAAACCATTTTGCTTTAGGCGTCTGCCGCCGTGTACAAAAAAGTTCAATCAATCAGTCAATTTCAACTTCTCGCGGGAAAAAAAAAAGATCTTGCAAAGTTGGAATTGATTGATTGAACTTTTTAGTCCCACCCAGTCTGCTGTTACCACCGCAGCCACACCCATCCAATGGGCCACACCCACCCAATGGCCACACCCACCCGGCACCCGACGATGCATAAGTGGGTTTTGGGTTGCAGTTTGGGCACTCGGTCTCTAAAAGGTTCGCCATCACTGTTCTAGCAAATCCCCCCTTATTTGTGATAGAAGGAGAATTAGATCCACTTTAACCAGGAGCTGGCTTCTCCTGCAGCCCAGATATTGCCCTCTGTGTTTTAATATCAGCATGCCCATTGTACATTTACCTGTCCTTGAAGGAGATAATCTACTGGAAATTTAGGACCTTCCGGACTTCAACTGGCAGCTAGACTGACTGGTGTCAAATGGAAAATCACTTACATTTTCAGTATTATCTTTGAGTACAGAAGGTGGCACCTGGCCCTTGGTACAAATGCCATCCAGCCATGCCCTTCTCAGCTGATGTAACTGCACCGAGAGATTGCAGACGAGGCAGATTTTCTTTCTAAACCAAGGCTTGCAGCAATGATGGGAATGGCTGTCTTTCTTGGAACGGCCTTTCCTTTCCTTTAAGCCTGACCCACAGAGTAGATGATAGGATTTATCCCTCATTTCTTTGGGTGAGTTTTTCTGCACTCATCCTAGGTGAGAAATAAAAAAGAAAAGGGAACCAGTAGTTTGCGTGATTAATATAATGTTTGATCCATGATTCTAATGCTTGAGTGATTTCAAAAGAATGAGATCCTTCCCCCACCTTTCTGTCCTCCCAGTCTTGGGTTGCTTAAAAGCAGGCTTGCACTTACGGCATAGTGGAGGGAGAGATCCCTGGCTACAGGAAGGGATAAAGTGGCGTCCATTTCCCCCCCTGTTCTTTGCATTCCTTGCAACGTCCCTTAAGGCAGTGACACTTGATCAGTCAAGAAATCAGAAGGTGCCAGCTAGCATTTTCTGACTAGCAAATGTTATTAAAAGGCATAAACATTGGTGAACTGCTGCTCACTTCATCAGTTGCACCCGGTGGAATTGCAGCTCACGAGAAGGTCTACCAGGCTCCTCATTTTTTTTTAATCACCATAAACTAACTTGGCTGTTCTCTTGCAATGTCTGATCAGTCAAGGTAAACGAAAAGGCACAGTGACCAACCTACTGGTTTTGGTTTCCCCCCCCCTCCCTGCATGGCTTATGGGCATAAACATGTCCCGTTTTGGCTTATTGGCAAAGGGAAAGAAGACATGAAGAGGCCTGTGCAGAACTGGGGCATGCCAGGTTGGCCTCAGCCAGCAGACAGTTGCCTGTGAGTTGCCGCTTCTGCTTGGAGCCCAGCCCAGGCTGGAGGCACTGTTGCTCACTCCACAGCAGCTGGCAGCCCTTGTGATGTTTGTCATGTAAACAGGTTAAGAGGCGGGTGCTGTTTGTACTCCCCAGTGAGGTAAATGAGCAGCCCTGACGAGCTGGCAGGACACCTTGGGAGGGAAGGGAGAAAGTGTTCTCCTGGGAGGACATTTCTTAGAATCCTAAAAAAAACCACATTAGTGGTGGCCTATCGCTTCCTGAAATCTCCAAGATCAAGAAAGAAAGGGACAAAGGGGGCCTTTACGTCAAGGGCTGGGCTGGCATTCTCAGGGCCGAGACTCATGTTCGATGTTTGGCTCAGATTAAGAAGCAAGAAATAAAAATAAGAGAATTTTCCATCACCCTTGAGGAGATAGTAGATGCAAATAGGGCTGAATGGACTTCCTAAATCTGCCTTGGGGTGATTTAGAACAGCCCATCTTCTGTTGTATCACCTCTGCTTGACTCTCTTGCTATCATTAACACAATAACAGAGCTGGAAGGGACCTGGAGGCCTTCTAGTCTGACCCCCTGCAACAAAGAGAAAGCCAAATCTTTCTTGCTTCAAGGAGAGTTTTGGAAGACAGGATAGAGTCGCTTGCTAGTGAGCAGGGCAGCATATAAATTTAATCAACAAACACATTCAATCAAAGTATATTCATGTCAGCCCTTACGATTCCTTTTCTGGGCTGATTAAATCTTGTATACAACCCAACACTATTTCAGCTTTCTTTCACTGACCTATGTTTCATAACAGTGGTACCGCATCATTTCTTGTGGCATAAGAAGAAGGTCTCTCTTAAGCTAGGTTCAGCCTGTGGTTTCACAAACTCTTTAGTTTTTTCTTGCCAATGGTTTAGGAGGTGGCTTCCCATGAATTTCTTGTAGGCTTTAAAAAAATAATACTTTTGAAGTTAGCATACAATCCTCTGCTTCCTGTTGACCTTCCCTCCAAATACACTATAGTATAAGCCAGATGAGATTCCATTTAACTTTTTTGAAATTAGTCAAATTTGGCCTCATGCTGACACTTGTATGATTTTCACCAACATGTAAAAACCTCTCAGATGGTATGTCTTGGGTGGATGATAACACTGGGAAGTTCACACATTTTTCCTGAAGTCTATATGAATCAGGTAATTTATGTGATTATTATCCTTTCAGGAGAAGAGGGGGTTGTCTAAACCTGTGTATGTTGCATGCCCCCAGGTTTTTTTTTACTTAGTTAAATGCCCTTAACAGATTATTTATAAGCATCTTTATTTATTTAAACTATGCGTATTTGCATATTAATTAAACAATGGTTCTGAAGAACGTGTTTATGGATTACATATGATGTGCCAGTACATGTGACAGCAAGCACTACTTTGAGAAGAATATTTCTATGTGAGTGAAAAGGGGCAAAGCTGCTTAAAATCCTCAAGGGAAAAGAAAGTTGTTTTAAAAGAAGTCTAAATTAAAACAGTGCAGCATTAAGTAGCAATGAGCAAGAGAACAGGGTGAGCAAACAGCATTTCATCTAATTGTAAATAACATTGTTTACGAAATGTTTTGTGACAACATTTTATCAACAGAACTGAGCAGGAGGAAGAGACAAGGAAGAAAGGTAAAACAAGAGCATCCTGAGAGGTTGGGTGGTCAGCTGCAAATATGAAAAAAGTTACAGGACACTGTAACCGTCATAAATATGAGTCAATTGCCAAGCATCTGAATTTTGATCACGTGATCATAGGGATGCTCAAACAATTGTAAGTGTGAAAATTGGTAATAAGTCACTTTTCTCAGTGCTGTTGTAACTTTGAACGGTCGCTAAACGAACTGTTGTAAGTCGAGGACTGCCTGTATGGAATAAGGTAACCAATTTCCAGTGAACAAATGAACAGTAAGAATTAATAAGAGTTTGTCGATAGAGTCCCTAACAACTTTTTCCTCTAAATGAGTAGTATGTATTAGCACATTGAGAGTCTGAGAAGGGAGACTCTCTGTACTATCTGTACTACAAGAAATAAAAAAATTCTGTTAATGGTGTTGAAGGAACAAAAGATGAATAGACAGAAATCTGTAGTCCTGACCTGAAATGTTCTTGATTAAGAAAAAGTCAGAGAATTTGAGCTGAGTGTGGCCACCCTTCAGCAGATCAGCACATATGCAGTTTTATCACATCAAAGAAAAGAGATGGTACAAAACAGCTGACAAAGGGACAAATTCAGTGGATGAGTAGAGCAACTAAAAGCAAGATGCAATTAGAAGAAATTTTGTACCAAAGAAATTGAGAGACAGTTTTGAAATGCTCACAAAAGAAACAGGCTCTGAGCATTTATGGAGGGGGGGAAAAAGACACAATGCTCAATAGGAGACAGAGAACAATTGTGGCAGCTAATGGCCAGCGACCAAGAGGAGCCAAAACAAATGTATATTACCTCATGAATTGTGTTGTCTTCCAAGATTAGGGATTGTGGCTTTGAAAATTACTTTTTTCCCCCTGCTGATTCCACTTAGGGACAAATAACATTGCTGCAGAGTAAAGCTGCAGCTGTATCATTATGCACTCTGAAGAGATAGTAAGAAAGCTCAATGAAGATGACATCAGGTAAAGGACGCTGTATATAGAGAGTAGTTTGAGGAATGTGGGTGACTTGAAATAAGGATAATGAAAGAGACGTGGTAAAAATAAAGATCTACAGAGGAAAGAAACAGGTTTTGATGGCCTTTGAAAGGCTAGAAGTTTGGAGTCCCTTTATTTGATTCTTTTTCTTTGTCAGCTCTTTTGTAGTACTACCTTTCTCTGATCTGATAAATCTTCATATATTTTAATCTGCTGAAGGGTGGACACACAACGTTCCTTATTTAATGACAATGTATTTAACAATTATTCAAACTTAACCATGACACTGATTGATTGGTAGTTATAGCTGAACCTTGTACTTACAGCGGGCACAGTGTCCTTGCAGTCCCGTGATTATGACCTGGGTGCTTGGTGTCCAGTTTGTAATTATGGTATTGTAATGTAGTATGTCATGGCCAGGTGATCCGAATTTGGACCTTTCCTGCTGGTTTTACTCAACAGGGAAGCTGGCAGAAAATTGGAAGTGATGGTCAGGGAGGTCCTTGCTTAATGACTCCGTGCAGTTCTCGCTTAATGATGGCGACCAGGACTGCCATCACTAAGCAGTGTGGTCACATGGGTTTTCAACTTATGATGGCTTTGCTTGACAATGGAGTTCCCAGTCCCAATTACTATTGGTAAGTGAAGACTATCTCTACTAGTGGGTAGTGTTGGATCGGATGGAGTTCAGTGGAGAAAGAGAGGGGAGAACTGAATCTGATTAGGTTTAAAGCATGATGGATGGGAGTTGAAGTTAAGTTGAATTCTGGGAATTGAAGTCCACAAGTCTTAAAGTTGCCAAAGTCGGGCGCCCCAGCTTAAAGGAAAATAAGATATGTTGCTGTGCCAAGGTGGAAAGGACGAAGCTCTGGTTTTCAGAAGGGAGCAACAGTGGAGGCCGATGGCTTCTTGTGAGGTGGCTGCGAGGGGCTGAAGAGAGAATGTGTCAGTTTTTAGTGATGGGTCTTGGAAGGAAGATGCAACCAGGCCTCCCAACCTTTTAGCCTTTGAAAGCCATTGAGACTTGGCTTTTTTACTGAGGCACTGGGATAGGACTATATAGATAGATCCAGGGAGTCCTTGACATTTGACCACAGTTGGGGCCAGAATTTCCGTTCTTAAGCAAGACATGTGAGTTATAGCCAATTTTATGACTTTTTTTGTTTTTTGCCATGGTGGTTAAGTGAATCACTGCCATTGTTAAGTAAATCATCTGGCTAAGTGTGGTTATCAGCAGGGTATGGCAAGGTGCTTTCTGCTCCAAAGTACCACAGTAGCATATCTGCTACTTTGCTTTCTCTACAATGTTTAATAATAGCTTGCTGAAGAAGATGCCCTGACTGAGCTCACATAAAAGGCGTCTTACCACTTTCTACAGAGCATCCTGTCATACATCATTACAGTCTGGTTTGGAAGCATCACCACTTCAGACAGGAAGGCAGTGCAGAGAGTGGTGAGGATGACAGAAAAGATTATTGACAGTTACCTCCCATCCATCTAGAGTGTAGCATATAAGCATTGCTTGAGCAGGGTCCGCAAGATTGTCTGGGACACTACACATCCTCTTCACGACCCATTTTCCTTGTTACCTTCCGGGAGGAGGCTTCGTGGTATCTGAAGCAGAATATCCAGATTCAGTCACAGTTTTGTTCCATATAGTGTTAACCTTGTGAACTCTAAAGCTTCCTTTTTCCGCTATGTATTCAAGATGGACAGTGATTAATATTTATATGTTATTTATATGTAAGGGTGTAGGTTTATACATATGTTGTATATAGCATGTTTAAAGATGTGTTATGCATGTATACACTTTTGAGAGCAAGCAACTAAATTTCATTTTTGATGTGTGCTGTTGTGCCCACAGTAAAAATGACAATAAAGGTTATCTATAAAGGTTATCTATCTTATAGTATGATATGGGAACCCAGCTGCTGCTTGCTGTCTTTAACTTCAGATCATACGGTGCCTTCCTATGCATTTTTATTTTGAAATAAGTTATTACACATTGTGTTCAATGCGTTTTATTCCACGGTAACTGTGTTTTGCCTTATCTCTGATTTCACTTTTGTGTTTTGCCAGATGTTAATCCGAACTTCCACTGTCCTTTCTCTTTCCTGGTTTCTTCTTCTGTTTTGAACATAAGCTGGCCATCTGTGCCAGAAAAATGCTAGCCTTTCATGTCCATGTTGCAAGCTGATCAGTATCTGAAGCAGCTACTGAAAAGAATGTGAGGAACACAAGTTGTGTTTATTGAAATGTTTTCGTGGGTTCTTGTTATAGCACTCAGCATTCCAGTGCATTCCAGCCAAGCCACTCTGCTGCTAGCTGAAGTGTCAAAAGGAGTAACTCTTGTAGTTTGCTGCCTGCTTGCTATTTCATTTAATTACTTCTGTTTATGCACAGCTGGCCCAAGAGGGGGCTGAGAGGAAAAAAACACACATCAAAATGCCATTCCTTCCCATTCTGCTGTCCATAAAAAACACTGTCTGAGTTAGTCACTTCATCATTATTTTGCTGTAAAAAGACTGGCCTGTTGAAGAAGTAATCTCTCTCTCTCTCTCTCTCTCTCTCTCTCTCTCTCTCTCTCTCTCTCTCTCTCTCTCTCTCTCTCTCTCTCTCTCTGTGTGTGTGTGTGTGTGTGTGTGTGTGTTTAATATGTATTGATTTGAATCTAAAAGTAAATGGGGCTTAATTTGGCATTTTGTGATGCAAGTTTAATTGCTGAAGGAAAGGTTGCATCTGTAAACGGGTGATATTACATCAAATGATGTGTGAAAGGATTGGTCACATCAGGAACTACACATTAAGCTTTCACATCTTTGTAGTAGTAATATTTTTCAGCCACAGCAGATTGTACATCCTTGGGGTCCACAGGAAATCCTTGAAACAGGGATGGCATTTTCTTTGTGGTTTTATTTTCTACACACAGATGTAACACTACAGTATAACCTTGAGCAAATGTATATTACGTGATCCTGAATGATTATATAATAATGTTCTTTCCTTCACTCCCTTATCTCCCAATAAGCATTTGTTGGCGACATCCTGATACTGTCACATTTCCGTTACTATTTGTCAGGGTTGGAGAGCCTGTATCCTTCCAGATGTTGCAGGATTCAATCTGGGTTGGTCACCTGGACCAGAGGTTTAGTCTTCTGAGTTTTTGGACTCATGCTGGAGCCCATCCTCAGGGAACCTCTCTCTGGCAGAGTGTGTGCTGAGACCTTTCCAGATGTTTTCAGAATGGGTCATGCTAGTTAGAGCTGTTGAAAGCTGACATTAAGCAACATCTGCAGGGTCACCAAGTCACCACCCCTGAGTTATTGGCAAAGTATGTGAGTTTAAGAAGGGACTACAAAAACATGCACACAGTTTTTCCAGTTTATGTAACCAGAACTGAATGCAGTCTGATTTGCCCACCAGCATGCCATTTGAAAAGGCTGTTGTAGCAATTGAGTATCCACTCAGCCATTTATCTCATACACTGTGGGTCTGCAAGGAGTATGGCTATAATATAATTCCATTCCTCAGCAAACGTTAATTGGGGAGAGGGGCATAGACTTTCTCTCACAATGACTTGCGTCCTTCTTAAGTAAAATAATATATGCTTAACTGCTGCAGAAAAGTCTGAACTGAGGTTCTTCTTCCTTGGCAAGTCACAGAGTTGGAAACCAGTGTGAGTCACAATTAGTAGAAAAGGGTGTGGAAGGAAGGGAACAAGAAAAACTGATAAAAGTGTTCTGATTTTTTTTTTTTTTAGAGAGGAAGGGTTTACATGTTTTAAAAAAACATTCTATTATACCAAAGCAGCCTATATAAATATTTCCATTTATCTTGGCTAAAGTGATGTTACCCTATCAGTAATCAACTGTCGTTCTTATTCTGTATTTTATTTGTTTTTCAATTGTGGAAAACATGGAAGAGCAAAATCCTACCTGTTTTGTTCACTTCATATAGATGGCTAGATTAAGCCTATTTCCTATGAGAAAATGGTTTGCATTTATTCATGGTTTGTCTTTAATGCAAAGAATATATACACTCCCTTGGTCTGGGATTGTCTGATTTTTTAAAACATGACTTCTCACCTCCTTTTCAAAAACATTTTTGTTTTACATTCCCTTTGATTCCATCTGCTTGTAAAGTCAGGCTTACACACGTATTTAGGTACAACTATCTATGTTGACAGATAGGTTGATAAATGTTCATTTTCAGCTACTTTGGCATGAAAGACGATGTGCTCACTGTGAAAAAGCAGAAAGAATGATATTTCTACAGTAAATGCCAGTCTTTGGAATATTCCTTTCTTCCTTTTTTTAAAGTGCCATATTTGGCCACAGTTTCATTTTATTCACATTAAAGCAGCCAAAGAAGGCATAAATTGAAATATTTTCTTTAAACGGTTTACGATTCCTGTTTTGTTATTCATTTAAACTGCATGTTATAGTAGAAACTAATTGAATTTTCTGGAGATCCAGAGCTAACTGGTCAAAAGTGCTGTGAGATTCTTTAAAACTGGTGTGTGCTTGTATTTATGCACACATGCTCCATAGATAGAAAGCTATAGTGAAAAATGAACCAGGGTTAGATTCTAAAATAAGACTTGCAAGTGTACTAACATATACAGTACAACATAACAAAAATAAATCTCACCCTGGGTTTCTTGGTCATTTCCTTTGAATGGAGGATACTATTTGTGTTACCCTGGACTTAACAAATGTAAGAGATAGTTCCTTCCTGGCTTTGTAAAATGACTATGGAAATGTCCTTGATTTTTGTCTTGGTTTTTGTTTCTAGACTCCTCTTCCAGAGAGTGAATCAACTCTGGTGCCTGGGCACAACCTAAAACAGGTAATAAACATGACATGTGTGCAAACAAAAAACATCAGCTATAATATAACAAAGCTCACTCATTCCTTGCGGTCTAGCACCACCATTTTGTAGATATCCTCTACAAAAGTTGTCCATTCCAGGCAGTTTTGGTAGTTGTCTTGCCAACATCTCCAGAAGATTCCAAGTTTGGGAAGATGGACCTCTGTGATTCACTGTAACACTGCACACAGTAACCAGCTCAGGCAGCAATGAATTTACTAGTGGAATTTGTTCAGATCTGTATTCTGCTTTGAATCTGCTAATTTTGTGTTTGACCCATTCTTTCTGCCAACATATGCAGTCTAGGTAAACTATTCTAATTATTATGATAAGTTGGCGCTTATAGAGCACTATGATCACAGGAAAGTATTCAACTTTCAGATGCTTATTAATAAAGGTATTTATTCATACTATAGGAGCTGGAGGCGTCTCATGTTCCTTACTGATTCTATTGACCACAAGAATGTAACATTTATATTTAGGGAGCCTAGTTGTTAATTTTTGATTGGTGTTTTTGTTGTGAACATACAAGATTATGTTAATTCAGGCTGCACGTTTTTTGGATTCAAATTCAGAACAGGCATTTCAAAACATGGGAACACCCACATACCATCTGTTTGCATCTCCTGAAAACCTGCTTAAATCTTACATCAGAGTTTTTTAAAAAAATAATAATAATCAGAGCTCAAATGTATTTGTTTACAACTCTAAGTAGTTTTTCAGGAGATGCCAATAAATGCATTTGCAGTCGGATCAGTTTAAAAAATATATGTTTTTATAGGAATTATCTTTTTAAAGCAATCTAGTTTTAAAACTATTTTATCACCCACATACTTCTATAGTTACTTATAAATGAATCCGTAAGACACCAGATATGGGACTACAGATAGTCCTTGGCTTAGGACCACAATAGTGATTGAAATTTCTGTCATAAGTTGTTGTAGTTATAAGTTGAGTCATACCAAAGTTTACAACAATTTTTATGGGAATTATTAAGCAAATCACTGCAGTCATTAAGTGAACCACATGATCATTAAGCAAATCCAGCTTCCCCAATGGGTATTTTTGCCACTTTTTGCCAGAAATTGCCAATTAGTCATTAATGCAAGCTAATAGCCAAGCACCCAAATTGCAATCACTTACTGTGAGAGTGTTGTAATGGTTGCAAATGTGAGTACAGGTCATAAGTCACTTTTTCCAAGGCTATTGTAACTTTGAACCATAATTACACAAATGGTGGCAAGCCAAGGACCACTATATCAGGGGTAGGCCACCTTGGCTCTTTTATGACTCGTGGATTTCAACTCCCAGAATTCCTGAGTCAGCATGGCTCAGCTTGGAAACCTCTCCCTTTCCCCTCAGCATGGCTGGCTCAGGAATTCTGGGAGTTGAAGTCCACGAGTCATAAAAGAGCCAAGGTGGCCTACCCCTGACCTATATCAATGGCTGCAAAGCATAATGGTTATGAAACACCATGTGAAGCAACAGCAGTGTGAGTTGTAATACCATTTATTGGGTGATGTGAATGGGAAGATGATATGTAGATAGGCCATCTCCATTGTGGGAATAGAGTTCTAGAGCTTAAGGTTGCTTTTCTCATTTTTTTAAAAAAAATATTTTTACTGGTATAAAGATTGCTGTTCTATATGTTCTATATAGTGCAATTGTTTCTGCTAATGCTTTGGCTAGAGATAACTTCTTAAAACAAGGCCAGCAGCTCTGTCCTCTTCCCCCCCACCCCGTGCCCAAATTAATATTCACTGACGGTGAGTATCTGGAAGTTGATGAGATCAAGTGCAGTAGCCTCTTTTACATTTTATTTTGCAGGCTTCCTCCAACAAAATTCAGCGGGCAGGAAGGCTCCTCTGCGCACACCTAGTAATCATGCATCCAGATTTAATACGTGATCATAAGCATCACCTCCGGCTTCACAGGTACATGTGAACGTGGGCCCCTGGGCCAAGGAATTAAAAGCAACTGGCACTTTGCTATTTGTGAGCTTCTGTTCCCCCCTCCCCCAAGGTAGAGGGGGAGGGGGGAATAGGTACAGGTAGATGACATTGCCATTTCCCCTAAAGTATTATGAGTGCCGTCACAAATAAAACATCCAGGGATGTGCTACATGAGAATAATGAGGCTTCTGAGTGTAGATTTGCACAAGTCTAGAACTCTTTCCTTGTGACAGTATTGTTTCCATTGAATTAACTGTTCCAGAAGAAAAACCTTGCAGAATCTCATACAATAATTGTTGTTTGGCTGTGCTCTGATTGGCTGGGGGAGTGTTCTGTTTGGGTGGGGGCCAAGCTCCCACCCAATCTGTTTGGGTGGGGGCCAAGCTCCCACCCAATCAGCTCCAACCCCACTGGCAGTTAAAAGGAAGAAACAGCTGCGATCACACACCACTCTTAGAAGCACGAAGCTGAAGACACCAGCCTGAAGATGACGAATGTGACTTCGTCGAAACGTCGCCAAGAAACTTCTAATTCTATGCGGGAGAAAACCCGAATAACTAAAGACCTACATATATATATAGTCTAGCTGACAGTGCATTTATTTGCATTCATTTTTACCTGTACATATAGATTTGCGTTATCATATGGATATGTATGTATGAAAGGGGGTTGGACTAGATGACCTTCAAGGTTCCTTCCAATTTTACTATTATTATTATTATTATTAAGTGCTTTTATATTACCTGCTCTCTGATCTCATGTGGATGTCAGGTAACGAACCCTGAATGATTTCAATTCCATTGATTGGAGCAGGGGTCCCTGTGGACCAGTACCGGGCCACAGCATGCCAGCAACCAGTCTATGGGATGCAGGCAGCACACAAAACCACACACTTTCCGGTCCATGGAAAAAACTTTC
The DNA here is from genome assembly GCF_001527695.2 of Protobothrops mucrosquamatus. Classification (NCBI taxonomy): domain Eukaryota; kingdom Metazoa; phylum Chordata; class Lepidosauria; order Squamata; family Viperidae; genus Protobothrops; species Protobothrops mucrosquamatus. Next base: position 93,978 of record NW_015386912.1, on the reverse strand, counting down.
TCCATGGAACCGGTCCCTGGTGCCCCAAAGGTTGGGGACCTCTGGATTAGAGTTTCCTTGATTAGAGATGAAATGAAATTAGAATTTTACGTTTTCAAGATATCTAACTTGTTGGACTTTTTGGGAATGTGAGGTAAGGTGCTGCCTGCAGAATTCTGGGAGTTGAAGTCCATGCATCTTAAAAATCTCAAGGTTGAGAAATCCTGAAATAAAGTGACACACTATGTTTTATACTTCCATTCCTGGTAAAGCCAAATCTTTCTAATTATAAGATACTTGTTCCATAATGGATACTTCTAGGAAACCTATGGCTTAATGCAAGAAGTCTTCTTCTTCTGTCACTCCCCAGCATGCTGCCTCTGATCTGGGAGGTCACAAACTACAGCTTTTGACAACTTATGGGAGCAAATTTCTCAGTCAAATGATGTCTGGAATTCTTCTATGGAACCTAACCAGGAAGTTTCAGTAACACACCTGTTTTCCGTCCTCAACAATGGATGAAAGGAGACAGTAGCATCAGTAACAAACCATGTCGATCTCTTTAAAATGGAGGGATATGAAGCTATGTACAAACACAAGTACAACTCAGCTCCAAAGAACTCCCGTGCTCAGAGAGCAAGATTTCTTTAATAAGGCGATCCCTACATTTTCCAAACATTTGTTTAGGGGTCCATGATTGCAGAAAATGTGAGAAACATTGACCTGAAGCTTTATCAGAGAACAATACCACCTGGAATTTGAAGCACGCCCTCTTAGTTATCTTGATCTCAAAAGCACTTGGAAATCACAGTTGTTTTGTGTTTCTTTCAGGCAGTGTTGTTCTGGGAAGGAATTGGTAGATGCACTCCTTAGTGCAGGACTTTCAGTGCAGACCCGCAGCCAGGCCCTTGGGCTTTGTCAAGTGTTGATGGATGAAGGAGTACTAGCTCATGGTAAGGGTCAATCTGTGTGAGAAAAAAATACGGCAGCAGTTTGCAAAATACTGTTATCTGCATTGTTTTTAGCTAAAGTTCTATTCTTTGGTTCTCTCAATGATTTTTTTAAAACAATCTAATGATATTTGTTGGGAATGTAGTATACTCACCCTTCATGCCCAGGGTTTACTTTTAATCAGTATTTCTGATTTTAAAAAAACTTTTGTTTATGCCCCTTAGCCTCAATACAATTCCTAGTGTAATAAATAAATAAACAAACAAACAAATAAACAAATAAATGAATAACATTTTTAGAGGCAGTCCTCAATGTACGACCACAAGTGAGCCCCAAATTTCTGCTTCTAAGTGAGACAGTTGTTAAGTGAAAAATTTGCCCCATTTTACAACCTTTGTTTTGCCACAGTTGTTAAGTGAATCACTGCAGTTGTTAATGTTAGTCACACGATTGTTAAATGAATCTGGCTTCCCCATTGACTTTGCTTGTCATAAGGTTGCAAAAAGTGATCACGTGACCCTGGGACACTGCAACCGTCATAAATGTGAGTCAGTTGCCATGATGGTTGTAAGTGTGAAAAACGGTCATAAGTCACTTTTTTCAGTGCCATTGTAACTTTGAGCTATCACTAAACAACTGTTGTAAGATGGGGACTACCTTATTGTGTTTTAAATTAATAAGAAAAAAAAGAACAATAGTGACAGTGATGCATACATTGTCAAAGATAAAAAAAAACATAAAAAGGGCTGTAACAAAAAAGTGAAAAAAATACAACAAAAAGGAATATATGTCTTTTATAACCATAAACGGTGACAATTTTTTTATTTTTGTTTCACAAACACTGGCATAGTAACATGATGTTAAAAAATAAAAGACCGTTGTCTGCAAATAAAACCAATTCATGCTCAAGTGTTATGTACTACTATGTATATCTCTCTATGTTAACATCCCACGTCGAAAGGGTTCCCACACAGATATTAAAAAGCGTGGGTGAAAATGGGCATTTTTATCTGGTTTGTCCTGAATAGTGGAAAAGTAGGAGAAAACATGTCATTAACCTTTAGGTATAAGGAATTCATATACTGTCTTAATCCATTTTGTGAATTCCAAAGGAAACCCAAACCTATCCAATGCAGTGAACATGGACTTTTTATGCCTTCTTTCTTCCCTCCTTGGAGAAATTGGTCTGTTTGGTTTCTACTCTTTGTTTTCTCTAGCTAGGGAGATGTTAGCTATATTTTTGTAAAGCAAACAAATAACAAAGTATCACTGAGTGTGATCCAACAACACATGATGTACCAATTTTCCTGAAGCTACGCAGATGTAGTCCATNGCACGTAACCCTGACGAAGTCGGAAGGAGTCCGACGAAAGCTTGGTGTAGTTTTGTTTTATGTTTTATGTTATTAAACTTTGTATAGTTTGATATACTCCTGGTGTTCACAGTTTGTTTTTGGAAAGATGATCACACCCAGGAGTCACTGTTTTAGTTTTAGTGTTATTAGAAATATATATATATATATATATATAAAGACTTGACATCCAATCTTCTTCACAAGTATAAACAAATTTGGAAGCTCTTCACTCCGTGTAAGGTTACAGACAGATATCTCTTCTTCCCATAAGCCATTGCTTATCTATAAGCAAATCCACAAGACATCAACTTTTCAGCCCTGATGTCAGCAAAAAAATCTGTAAAGGGCTGCCAGAATTTTACAAAATGTCTTTTTTTAACCTTGATTCATATTGCTTCCTTTTATTTCTGAAAATCATAATCTTTAGTGTTTTCAAATATTGTTGTGGGATTTTATCTCTCTTCAGTTCTTCTTTGTCCCTTTGCAAGGGCTTCTTTGAGGCTTTAAAAATCCTCTTTGGTAAATCCAATAAAAAGACATTATTCAGATCATTGTCTTGGTTTATCATTTGGATTTTTAATTTTTAAAACTTCATCCAGCTTCTTTTGTACAGTATATCCAGTAAAGAGTCCCTATCTGTGTCATTCTCTTGTCCTGTCACTTTTCTGTCCACTTTAAATACTTTCTCTATCTTGCAATCTGCACTTTTATCCAATATTTTAGATTCCACTGTTGTTACAGTACATCAAGCAAGGTTATTTTCACATCTGGCATTCCTTCATTTACAGCCTTTAAACCTAGTTTATCCATTGAAGCAGACATTACCGATATTATTTATATTGTGGCTACTAATTTCTGAGTCATTCTTCAATCTTCTTTAATATTTCAAATGTTATTAGTGTTTTATTTTGTAAATCCCAATCCTAATCAAAACCAAACGCAAGGGTTCCCCCCCCTTTTGCCTGGAATTTTTAGTCCTGTCTAGCATTCAATTTAATTCAATTCACAAGGTCTCTAAATCTATTATGACTTAACAATAGACAAAATAATTCTGGTTCCCATGAAAAACTGTTTATTTTATATAGTTAGTTCTAAAATTTTATAGTAAAAGTTTTGGTATTCTGAATTTTTTTGGATTCTTAAATTGTTTATAACTTTCTTGGCTCAAAATCTTACTTAGCTTTTTGCTCTTTATCTCATATTCTTTTAGGTTCTTAAACCTATGGTTAATTTTTCTTTTGTTCAGAAATGAAGATAAACTCATGGTGTGTTTTTTCAATCTGGTCATTCAAAAGATGTCTAATAGCCTTAAGATAATTAAGTAGGCAATCTCTGAAACTTATTAGAAGTGAGGTTAGCAAGCTCAGTGTCTTTTAAAAGGCTCTGCTGTGGTTGTGAGCTTGATGATTGATGCCTTTGTATCCTGGCACTTAGACTCATGGGAGACCCCTGTCCTGCAGTCTCCTCACGAACAGCTATCCAAAGCACATGTGAGTGATCTCCCATCCTCATCTTATCTGAAGAGATTCGGAAAAACTAGTCTAGTCATTGGTACTTCAACGTTTTTTGTGGTAATCTTCTCTAGTCTCCCGGAGACATATTTAGATCGCTATGCCTCCACTGGAAGTCCTTTCCACAGCCTTCCTTTCATTGTACCGCTGTAACAAAGCTGGTAGTGTTGCTGCTGTCTCAGAAAGCAACTCAGGTTCTTTTTGAATCTGAAATTGGTTTTTCCTAGGCCTGGGAAAAGACAGTTCCATTTGTAGAAATCTCACACTGCGTATGATAACTGTGTTTTTTTCTTTATTGATTTTGAAAGAGTTCATTGGCATTGCCAGAAAACCCAACAGAAGGGTTTTAATTTGGTCCTATTAGTAGCTTTTTCTATTTCATGCCATGTATTTCTTATGTGTGGTACTGGACCCATCTTCTGAACCCAAGCCTTGATTAATGCCTCTTTTCTGGAGGGGGTGTTCCACCTGCTTTGAGGGAGACAGTAGTTTGCACCTTCTTAAGAGGCCATCCTTGGACCCAATAATTTTGATAGCTCTTGTGAATGCTGCAACCTTCCCTTTTCAAGAAAGACTGGCAGACCCAGGATTAAGTGAATTATCTGGACTCTTCAATTAGGGTTCAGGCTGGGTTATGGTACTGAGATGGCATTGGCCACACTGACTGATGACTTCTGGAAGCCCATGATGGGAGTGGTAGATCTGTCTTGGCCCTCCTTTTAATTCTTGATGGCTTTGATACCATTGACTATGATGTCCTTCTGGAAATACTTTGAGGTGGTTCCCCTTCCTTGGGTACTGTTCCAGTCAGTATTGGTCATGATGGTGGAGAGATGTAACCCTAGTCCCCTCCTGTATTTGTGGTTTCAGAGTTCAAGTTTCTCACTGCTCCTTTTTAATATTTGAATGAAACTCTTGGATGTGGTTATTCAGTGGCATAGAGTGCATTTTGCTGGTGATACTCGAATGTATATTTACATTCCAGCTGTTCATATGTTGTTTCAGTGCTTGGAGGCTGTGACAATATTGGGGGGGGGAGGGAGGAGGGAGAATTCAACTCTAGCAAGATGGAATGGCTTTGGGTTTTTCACCCTCCTTGAACTGGTGAGGTGTCATTTCTGAGTCTCAGTGAAGTAGACTTCCCCACACACAGGTGGTTCACAATTTGTGAGTTCTCCTGGACTTGTAATTTTTGCTTGAGAAGTAGGTGGGGACCTTTGGACAAATTAATCTTGTGTGCCAGTTATACCCTTTCCTGGACCGGGGGCCCTGCTCCCTGTCATACATGCCTTGGTTACTGCAGCAAAGTCTACTGATAAACTGGAAGAGCTTGGACCAGCTGCAGCCTGGGTTAGGAGTGGGGGGCCTNTATGTATTTTTGTACATATATTTAAATTGGCAAAAAATATCACAAGAAGCAACAATTTCATGCAACCATGCCAGAAACTAAGAAGCTGCTGGACCCCAAGAAGATCTAATTTTCTATTCCTTTAAAAGAGTCTAATGGACAAACTTTGGAAGCTCTTTCTGTGCCTTAGTACAATATAGAGTATAAGAATCACGTCTTGCTGTTTTAACAAGGAATTTATGGTCCTCGACACCCGGATCTGGGTAATGGACCTAATATTTGTGTGGAAGCCAGGAATGACTGAGAAGGCTAAAAGGGGCTGTCAAAAATGAAGCATGTATATTTTGAACAGATCTTTGTCCTTCCTGAGGAGAGGGAAGGATTACACACAGCTGTGAATGCAATCTTATGGGCTTAAGATGTTTTCGTATGCATAGATCTGAGATCAGCAATATAATGTCAGTTGATGGGAGAATTTGGGATATCTTGTGCTTCATTTTGGTCTTTCTCCTCCAGTCCTAACCAGCGCACAGATGAGGAACTTGCACTGATCTTTGAGGAGTTACTGCATGTCAAAGCTGTAGCCCATCTCTCCAGTTCGGTAAGCGACTAACAGATTCTGTCTCATCTGGCCTAACTTTAATTTCTTACAAATATGCTGTGAATAACAAATAGAAAGGAATCAGTTTACTTTTATCATCTTGTCCTTCATATGGTTGAAAGAGGAAAGGATTGCTCTTTTGCTGCTTCTCTGTCAACTTGATTGGATGCCAGTTTTATTTCTCTTTATAATCCAGCCATCACACCGTTCTATTGCAGCGCCCACATTTTTTTTCCCAGAATGCCATGAAATCGCACAAGTCTGCAGCTTTCTAGTTTTTAATTTATTTTTATTATTAGATGGTTTAAATCCTATTATTATTGCAGGTAGTCCTTGATTTATGACAGGTCACTTACCAACCATTAGAAGTTACGAGGTCTTGAAAATTTGTGGCCTGTCCTCAAACTTATGACTGCCGTGCCACCCTGCGGTCATGCAGTCATATTTTGGGCACTTGACAGCTGGCTCAAATTGTGTCCATGCAACCATGTGATTTGCTTAACAACTGTAAGCAAGATCCTGAAGATCATAAAAATGATTGTAAACCATAATATTGAATCCAGTCACGTGGTGAGCAGACTTACAACTGCAACAACTTATGAGCAAAATTCTGGATTCAAGTGAGGTCGTAAGTCAAGGACCTCCTGTACGTCTATAAGTAATTCAAGGAGGTAAACATACGTAACGCTCCTTCCTCCTCCTATCTTCCCCAAAACAACAATCCTGTGAGGTGCATAGGAAAACAAAATGGCAGCTACTCTCCTACTTCTACTGCAAATGTAAGTAATAAACACGAATGTGTCTACTTATAAATGAAGTTTTTAGTAACAAAACAGATAGGACAACATATTTTTCTGGCACTCTTCCCCCAAATATACCTTTTTACATGAATTTCCCAGTCTGTCTATGTATCTGTGTAATCAACTTTCAGTCACTCCAAATGCATCCAATCCAGAAGTTAGAACTGGATTCATTTCTACTTTCCTTGACACTCTCCTTAAATTTTTGGGCTATGCATAAAACATACTCCCTAGAATAGGGTTGGGTGGGCAGTGTTCCTGTTCAGCTTTACTATCCTGCAGTATTTCACTGTCCTGTCCATATGCCCTGAATGTCTACTGATTAGACTTAATGGAAAAAAATGAAATCATGTTAAGTACTGGCACTACTGCATTTTCCTATTTGCTTGTTTGCCATTTCCCCATTCAGGTTGCCAAAGTACACTGTGTAATTTACATGTTGACTTAAGAAAACAAACCCTTGGTTGATTGCGTTGAGATTTCTCGGGTGAAGTGCTTCATATTGTAGATGTTTGTGGATGACAAGACAGGAAGGAACTATGGCCTAATTCAGAGGTGCAGCAGTCCAGAGATCCAAACAAACAGGATGTAACTGGCACAACTGACACATTGCAAAACTATGGGAAATCTAGAACCAGGCACCTACAGTAATTGGTGCTTTGTTGCCATGAATCCCTTTTCTGCTTTCCTTTCCTAAGGGATCTGTGGATGCCAACAGTATTTTACAGCCAAATGTTATATTTTTAAAATCAGGGACCAACAATTACTTGCATATTTCTCTTTCCCAGTGAGCTTTGGGGAATTTTGTGTTGTGAACTAATTCAACTTCCGTTGAATTTGCACCTCTTCCAGTGCCCAACATTCCATCTAAGGTTGATCCTTGATACAGATATGAGTTATACTCCATTTATACACCTGTTTTTCCTTCCTTCCTTCCTTCCTTCCTTCCTTCCTTCCTTCCTTCCTTCCTTCCTTCCTTCCTTCCTTCCTTCCTTCCTTTTTCCCCCGAAGAAGGCTTGGAAATAAAAGCTGGCACCTATTTTGTAAATCTTCAGTTGGCCTCAATACGTTTGCTCAGTATGGATTGAGTTTAGAAATGTAAGGACTTAGCTTAAATGCTGTCTTATGCCACATGCTGACTTCATTTACCAACTGTTGCTTTTGAAACGTGTGATAGCTCAGTGAAACGTGTTATGGGGCCTACTCACTATCTGTTTCTCCCTTGCAGGTGAGGAGAGAGTTGGCTGCTGTACTGCTTTTTGAGTCCCATGCCAAGGCTGGAACTGTGTGTGAGTCACATTTTTTTTTGTCACTTTGGCAACACTCTTTTTGTCTCTAACAGTGTCCCTCCTGTATCCCATATTGCTACTTTATGCAGCCATAGGCTGACAGGTGTGGCCATTGTGAGTTGGCATCTTGGAAATGATATGCATTTTTATACCTGCCACTTGCAGTATCACAATTTACGCCAACCATTGTAAAAAAGAACAACGATGGCATTCAACAATCCTCTGTTTTGTGAAATCAGGGAGGAAAGCTGTCAGTGGTACTGTTCATTTTTCTCTCTTTAAAGTCGGTGTATTCCTTTTAAACGGTTCCTAGTTAGCTCTTTTCTTCATAACTCCAGCTCAAGGTCTCCATTTTTTCTTCTGTTAATTTATTTCTAAAAATGTTCATTTGTAACTGCACTGTAATTGCCTCAGCTGAAATTTTCCTGTAACTTAAGTCTTTTTTTCCCCTCCCCCCTCCACAGTGTTCAGCCAAGGGGACAAGGGCACGTCCTGGTACATCATTTGGAAGGGATCAATCAATGTTGTTACACATGATAAGGTGTGAACTTTTAATCTCTTTAGGAATCAAAAGGCTGGTTTCAGAATAAGACCAAGAATTCTAGGCATTTAGATACCAGAACTTTTATTTCTTTCAATGTTTCTAGTCCTTGGATTTATGCTTTAGATCAGTGGTTCTCAACCTGTGGGTTGGGACCCCATTTGGGATCGATCGACCATTTCATGGGGGTCGCCAAGCAAGGCTGTCCGCCATTTTTTTTGTCTGCCATTTTTTTTGTCCGCCATTTTTTCCCCCCTTTTCCGGCGGGTGCCTTACCTCCCTTGGGCTGGGCCAGCTGGTGGTCGGCCTACTCCGTCTCTGCCGCTTGCCAGCTACGCCTCGGCCGGAGCAGGGGGCGGAACCACGCATGTGCGGCGCTCCCGGGCAGGGAAAGTCCTCGACTTACGACCAGTTTAGTCCTCGACTTACGACCGGTTTAGTCCTTGACTTACGACCGGTTGGGGTCGTGGCATTAAAAAGGTTGAGAACCACTGCTTTAGATATTAGAGTTGCTTGTACTTGCAACTAATTAATGTTTAGATTTATCTCAAACGTTTATGCAGTTACCAATTTTTCCTTTGTCATGTTCCCACTTTTCCTTGTTACATAATAACTCACCTTTCAATAACCCAGGCATTTTCCAGCTGTCTGGGTTCCAACTCCCCAAATTATCAACAATATTCATGTTGACTGGGGAAAGTCTGGAGTCAAAATTTACCTTTCTGTAAGGTTCCCATATAGGTGAGGCTAATTTAAACATCTATAATTCTACTAGGTACCACCTCACCCCCTTCCTAATTCATAAATCCCTGAAAGAATGTAAATGTCAATAAAATTCTGTGTTCCAAAATTTCCCTTCCCTCCCTGGACAATTTTAGTGCTAAAATATGTCCACGTGAATGAATTTGCCCACTGCAAGTCAGCTTCCCATTCCCTTATGTTTACATACAAGCGTCTGTGTCTATACATAGAGAAAAGGAGTAGGGCACAAAGGTAAGGTGGGGAAGCGGTATGGCCTTTTGTCTGGTGTGCTCACTTCCTATGTGTGTTTATATTACTTATCATAAAATGGTGTCACGGTGTACAGCAGCCATATAATAGAAAATAAATATATCTAAGAGGTTAAAGTAGGGTGGAACACCATGTTGCTGAATAAAAAGTTTACCACATCATGTAAGACATTCTGGGGTTGTGCCTTTGCAAGGCAAAATTAATATAGGTGTGTGTACTTAACCTTCTCTCCTTACAACAGTTGTCCTTAAAACCTTTCTTCCTAGGCTGTGTTTAATCTGGTTTCCTGCTGGTTAAGTTAGAAATAAGGTACAGAAGAACAAACGTGTGGTTTTAGTAGTTAACTGATCTCAGTAGGACAACTCATGTTTGCCAAGGTGGTATCGAGACTTTGTGAATAAAATAATTGGTCCTCTCACTCGTTTTGCAGGGCTTAGTGTGCACCCTACATGAAGGTGATGACTTTGGCCAGCTGGCACTCGTGAACGATGCCCCCCGTGCTGCCACCATCATCCTTCGTGAGGACAGTTGCCACTTCTTGCGAGTGGACAAAAGGGATTTCAACCGGATTCTCAAGGTAGGCATGGAAATACATCATGCTGGAGACTGAAGCTGTTGTGTTTGGGCGACAGACTTGCAACATTAAATATACTTTGATTGGTAGAAGGAAGCTTATCTCTTGCACAAGGAAGTTGAGAACACCGAAGGATGGAGAGGCAGTTATATAAATAAAGTTCCTAGTCTACTTCAAATGTAAGCCTTGAAGTGCTTAGACCCTTGTCTGTCTTCCATTATTTGGGTTTCCAAATTGTTCCTCATGGTTGTATCTTTTCCAGAACCCAGTTACCTTTCTCTTGACTTCAACTTCCCTGCCCTTAATTTATGCTATTTTTAACTTGTTTATTCCTAGCTAGAGTGGCAATATGTGGCTTTTCAGAATGATGGTGAATGCAAATCCCCATGTTTAATGACCCAAACTACTGTAATCAAGAACTGGAAAATCACACATTGCACAATTGTCTGCATTATTGCCTCTCTTGGTATTGGTCTAATGCAAATTGTACACAACCTCTATTATGCCACTGCTTCTGCTACCTCTGATATATGTTAATAAGAATCAATTGGAATATTAGAGCAGTGATGCAGAGTCCTAAATGGAGGATGAATAGGTATTGTAGATTTTTTTTCCTGCTAACTTCCAACAGTTGCCAGTCTTGATCACACTAGTTAACCAGCTTCCTTGTGGTACTTGACTGCATATTGCAGATTTCATGCAAAGAAAAATGCTAAGAGTGTGATTAAAAATATGCTTCCCTGCTTTGATATTTTAAATTAATCTATCTGGATGTTGTGCCTTATGCCAGCATTGTGACAAAGTAGTGGGGCTTCCCAGGATTAGCATAGGGGTGTCAAATCTAATAAAGAATTTAGAAATGGAATTATTTCTTTTCTTTTTTTGGCTAGTATATGATGATGTAAGCCAGCCCATAATCATTTGCTTTTCTTCCTAGGATGTCGAAGCTAACACGTTACGGCTAAAGGAACACGGGAAAGTGGTGCTTGTTTTAGAGAAGAATTCACAAGGCACTAATTCCAGTCACCTTGCTGGGACTCCTGGGAGCAGTAGGTACAGCAATCTGCCCCCCTTCATTTCCCTGCTCCCTCCTCTACATTTGCCTCCTCATTTCCCCCCTCCCCTTTTTCCTTTGATAGAATAGGGCAGTGGTGGCAAACCTATGGCACGGGTGCCAGAGGTGGCACTCAGAGCCCTCTCTGTGGGCACGCGCTTCGTCGCTCCAGTCCTAGGCATTCAGCTGGGTTTTATAAAACCTTTTCGCTTTAGACCTCCACCACCGTGTGCAAAAAAAAAAAAAGGTTCAATCAGTCAATTTCAACTTCTTGCGGGAAAAAAAAAGTTCTTGCAAAGTTGGAATTGATTGATTGAACTTTTTAGTCCCACCCAGTCTGCCGTTGCCTCTGCAGCCATGCCCACCCAATTGGCCACACCCACCCAATGGGCCACATCCACCCAATGGGCCACACCCACCCGGCACTTGACGATGCATAAGTGGGTTTTGGGTTGCAGTTTGGGCACTCAGTCTCTAAAAGGTTCACCATCATTGGAATAGGGAATCATCCCTTGCAGACAGTCTTTTCTCCCCTGCCCCATATATTTTACGGGGAAGTCACTAATTCCTTGTGAATGTGGTGCTTCAATCTCTTTGTTTCAGTAAGATGCAAGTTGCCTTGTTGTAAACTACATGCTGATTTCATTTATGTGTGCCCCGCTTTAGATGTATACAAGGTTGGGATCTGTGCAGGTAGTTCTCAACTTACGACCACAATTGGGCCCAAAATCTTTGTTGCTAAGTGAGACAGTTGTTAAGTGAGTTTTGCCCCATTTTAAGACCTTTCTTGCCACAGTTGTTAAGTGAATCACTTCAGTTGTTAAGTAACACGGTTGCTAGTAACATGGTTGTAAAGTGACTCTGGCTTCCTCCCTTGACTTTGCTTGTCAGAAATGGGATCACATGACCCTGAAATGCTAAACCTGCATAAATATGAACCCGTTGCCAAGCATCTGAATTTTGATCACATGATCATGGCGATGCTGCAACGGTTGTAAGTGTGAAAAATGGTCATAAGTCACTTTTTTCGGTGCCTTTATAATTTCGAACAGTCACTAAACGAATGGTTGTAAGTCAAGGACTACCTGTACTTATTTATTTATTATGTTTGTTTGCTGCCCATCTCGCCACAAGGCGACTTACTGCTTATTTACTGCTTATAGGCTGGTGTAGATGATTACGGTAATCATATGGGGCTAATGTGAGGAAAACCATCATGGCGGCATATGCAACCAAACTGTGGGTTCTTAAATGTGGCTTCCAAACTTGATGAGTTGCAGTTGTTTGGTAGATGTTAGCTAGGTCTCTTGATATTGGTTTCCATGATGTAATTGCTACTTTGGATACCATTATTTTGTTCTTTCCTTCAGATATTCAGTAATGGCTGGGACCCCTGAAAAAATACTTGATTACCTATTGGAAACCATGCGTTCAGACTCTACGCTTTCTGACCCTGTCGGTGAGTATAAAATAGTTTGCATAAAGGAAAACCTCCAGAACAATTGTTGTTCTATAAGCCAATGCAGTGTGAAATTGAGGATTGTGGGCAGCTAATTTGAGCAGAACTGAGAATTGTATTCTGGGGATGATTACTGTTCTGTCCCAGCCTACGAGAGTCCTTGTTATGCTCACAAGGAGAAACCCCTCTTCCAACAAGCAGGCAGAAACCGCAAGAAAAAACCAACCCCTTTTATTCTCACAGACCTGAGTCAATGTCCAAGGCAAACACAGTTCACAGAAACTTTGATCCTCAACACAAATGGTTGCCTTCAGCAACCAGCACCTCTCACACCTTCCCTTTTATAATTCAGCCAAGGCGTGGCTTCCTAATGCCTTTTCCTTTGCTTTTGGAGCCGCCCCATTGCATTCCTCTGTTCTACTCGCTTCTCTTGCCTGCGCCTTCCTGCATCCTGGATTTTTCCCAACTGTTCTTCATCACTGTCCAATTCAGGTTCCCAGCACAGCTGTGTCTCAGCCTGAGCGCAAGTAGAGGAGCCAGGCTCCTCGTCCGACTGTAAGTCTTGGAACTCCTCAAAGCCTTCCTCTGACTCTGATGTGACTCCAGGCCCCTCCTCCTCCTCCTCCTCTGATTCCTCAGACTCAGTTGCTGGATCCACAGGCTGGCGAGGAATCACAACAATTACAAATTAAAGTTTCCTAAGGCAGATGCGTGCAACCTACAGATGCACAAAATCATAAAGCTCCTTCAAATATTGTGATGAATGGTCACTTCCACTGTATTACAAAAGGAAGATTCCTGGAGACTCTTACCTGTTTATATTACAGGTAGTCCTTGACTTACAACCATAATGGAGCCTGGCAATTACAGTCTTGACAGTTGTAAAGTGCCTCATCTTTTTGACTGACTCGATTTTATGACGTTTTTGTGGCAGTCATTAAGCAAATTTGGTAGTTATTAAGCAAACCCATTGTACACTATGGGTCATTTTTGCCCCAACTGGAAGTAATTGCTGGTTTGGGGCAAAAATATAAATTGTGATCATGTGACCATGAGGTATTGCAAAGGACCGTAAATGTGGCCCAATTGCCAAGTGCCCAAAATGCATTCATGTGGCCACAGAGGTGGGGTGGCCGGATCATCAGAATTTTGGAACTGGGTTGTAAATATCTCTCTTTTGGGGGGTGGGGTGAGAGGGGGTGTCTGTTGAAAGTTTGGATGGTCTCTAAGTGAACTGCTCACAAATCGAGGACTCCCTGTACCTGCTTCTAATCAATTTTGTGCAGTTGATTCACCATTTTGCATTATTTTAATGTTGACAATGTGGGCAAAAATAAAATAAAATATTTGGTATAGCTAAGTTTAACTTAAATAATTTTAATGGTTGAGCTGGCCCCACCCACTTTTCTTCCTGAACCCAGACGTAGTCGGATATGATCTCTATCCTTTCCCTTCTCCAGGAAGTCACTCATAGGCCAAGAATAGCATTCCTGTTCCAGTTTGGCCAATTAAAAGACACTGTGCAGCTCTGCTATTTTTTTTCTTCCTTAAGGGCCTTTGTCGAAAGAAACAAGATGAAAAAGATATGGGAAAATAACCATGCTATCTATGCTATGTTTACGATTCATACCTTGCCTGGAAGGACCCCCAGCCCTAATCACGTAGATGGTTTTTAAACAGGAATCTTTGGACTTTATTTTAATAGAAGGGAGCTTGCTACTTGTTCATCCCTTTGGTCTAGTGGTCTGTGGTTATTCTTATATTGGAATATGTATGGAGTGTCAAAGCAGAGGAGAGCAAATGCAAATCTTCTATGTTAGTAGGCAGTAAATTAGAGCAGCATCTAGCCCGAAAGTCATATTTCACAATGGCTTCTCTCTTCTTTGCAGATACATTTCTGGGAGATTTTCTCCTGACGTACAGTGTGTTCATGCCGACTCCACAGCTGTGCCGAACTCTGCTCCAACAATATCCTTCTTGGTTGCCTCTGCCTTGGCTCATAGATGGAGAAGCCTAGTCAGCAAAAGGCTTTCTTTGGAGGGAGACTGCACTGGGTTGTTTTAGCCAAGAGCGTTATAATTCCCTCCGTGCATCATTCTTTGTTCTAGATTGTTGCAGTGCAATGGAGGGAAGAGACAGCACTTCTGGAGGGCCAGATTTGGCCCAAAGTCTGTTAAAATCTTAACTTTATGCTAGGGAAATGTTCCTCAACTAAATGCCCCCCAGATGTATTAAATTACAATCCCCATTGTTCTCTCTCTATTGGAATTCTAGAAGCCACACAGGCATGTTATAGCAAAATATAGGAATGGGGTTTGCTCTTTTTTTGTTTTTAAATTCTCCCCAGCAACATCATATCAGTTCCCTTTTATACTGTGTTTCTGAATCCCAATCAAGTTTGATATACAGTAACAGGAAAATCATACATACCTGTATAGACACACAGATATATATCGACTTCCAATATGTTTTTTTTCCTTTAAGTCTCCTTTCTCTAACTTTTCCATGCTGTAACCATTGATAGTTATGAGATCCATATAACTGTAGGTTGCAGAATTTTGCATTCGGATGAGGAGTGGGGGTGAGGACACACAACAACTTTAAGATGAAGTCTCAGTCAAGCTGTCTATTATCAACCTTCTCCAATGCATCATCTCCCAGGTGTGCTGAACTGCAACCCTCAGTTTTCCATGTGGAGGCAGTAGATGGAGAAGCCTTGTCTAGAGTCCATGGAGGGGCTGGTCAGCTTAGGATGGAGCCCAGCAACTCAGAGGCCCACTGTTGACACTTGCCTGCATCTGGCTACTGCCACATTTAGAATATAGCCAACAACATTTGATGGCAGGCTATACAATACCCCTCTGTGTTTTTAACCTCATATCACACCGGACATTATAGATGAGTTAAAATGCCAGCTACATATTCTTTTTGAAACCTGCTACTCTCAGATACTACTGCCAAGAGAAGCTAAGCCTCACCCAAAAACAAAACTCCCACCCTTAGAACATGTATGTCAGGGGTCTCCAACCCCTGTCCGTGGACCGGCACTGGGCTGTGGCATGCCAGAAACTGGGTCGCACAAACAAGTGAATCCTCATCCGTACGATGCAGGCAACATGCAAAACCATGCCCTCTCCGGTCTGTGGAAAAACCTCTCTCCACAGAACTGGTCCCTGGTGTCCAAAAGGATGGGGGTCACAGCTGTATGGGGTCTGTTTCATCATCCTGGGCCTGCGCTTCCTTGACTTACATTCACCTTCCATTCGGAACCTTCGGAGGGCTCGGAGCAGGACAAAGCTGCTTATATCCTGGGGAAAAGGCAGAAGATCCTGTGGTTGGTCAACCAGTGGGTGTCTCTGTATGGACGGCTGCTGCAAGCAGAGGCCTGTGCTGTGGCCTTTTTGCAGGTAAGGGGAGATTGGTGAGGACCCAGGGCACAAAATTGTCTTTAGGGCAGTGGTTCTCAACCTTTTTAATGCCGCGACCCCCCAACCGGTCGTAAGTCGAGGACTAAACCGGTCATAAGTCGAGGACTAAACCGGTCGTAAGTTGAGGACTACCCAACCGGTCGTAAGTCAAGGACTTTCCCTGCCTGGGAGCGCCGCACATGCATGGTTCCGCCCCCTGCACCGGCCGAGGCATAGCTGGCAAGCGGCAGAGACGGAGCAGGCCGACCACCAGCTGGCCCAGCCCAAGGGAGGTAAGGCACCCGCCGGAAAAGGGGAAAAAAATGGCGGACAGCCTTGCTTGGCGACCCCCGTGAAATGGTCGATCGACCCCAAATGGGGTCGCGACCCATAGGTTGAGAACCGCTGCTTTAGGGAGAAACAGACGGGGCAATAGAGCTGGATATCAATTGTTCTAGAAAAAGAGACATAAAAATTGAGGGAGATGGGAGGTTCAAAAAATGTGAAAAGTAAATAAGTTGGTGTGGCTCAGGAGGCATTTTTTGCCTGGATACCTGTGAAATATGCAACTTTGTTTTCCCTCTGAGTTTTCCCTTTTCCCTCATATGTGATGATGGTGATAGTGGTTGATAGTATTATTATGGTTTATTGCATAGACAGCCAGATGTTTAGATTGAATTTGGCATGTTTGTCCACCTATCGAGTCTTTCCCAAGGACCTGAGAGAGGCAGATGTAGGAAGTTTGATGGTGTTAAAGATATTGTCACAGAATGTAGTCAGTTCCAAGTAAGGCTACCTTTGGCAATTGTCAATGGTGGTGGTGTTCAAGTGGTGCTCCAGTTGTTTTGGGATATGATGATGATGATGATGATGGTTGGTTGCAGTCAGCCACATGTTTAGACTGAATTTGGCATTTTTATCCACCTATCAAGTTCTTCCCAGGTAATGTAATGCTTGGATCCAAGCAGTGTGGCCTTTTGTAATTGACAATTGGAAATTTTGTCAATATGCAGATTTTCTAAACGCCATCCAAGATTTTTTTTAGTAAGGCACTCAATATGCCGATAACCATTGGGATTACCACAGCTGGTTTATGCCATAACCTCTTAACTGTGTGATCTTCTCCAATTCTTTGTCTCCTACTATCCCTGGTATTGCCCCATTAATTGCCCCCACTTTCTTTTTTAAAACCACAGGTAAATCTGGTGTGTTATGTGTCTAGATTTTATCAATTTATATTAAAAAACCCTACAGTTATTACATGCTGCCCTTCTCCCAGCAGCTCTGGGTGTTGGGTGGGAAAACCCACACCCACCAAGCCTGGCGACTAAAACATATGAAGAACGGCTGCAGGAACTGGCTATAGCCAGTCTAGTGAAAAGAAGGGCTAGGAATGACATGATAGTAGTATTCCAATATTTGAGAGGCTACCACAAAGAAGAGGGGGTCAACTTATTTTCCAAAGCACCAGAGGGCAGGACAAGAAACAATGGATGGAAACTAATCAAGGAGAGAAGTAACCTGGAATTAAGGAGAACTTTCCTAACAGTGAGAACAATTAACCACTGGAATGGCTTGCCTTCAGAAGTTGTGGGTGCTTCATCACTGAAGGCTTTTAAGAAGAGATTGGACAGCCACCTGTCTGAAATGATATAGGGTCTCCTGCTTGAGCAGGGGGTTGGACTAGAAAATCTCCAAGGTTCCTTCCAGCTCTGTTCTAATTTGAATTCACATAGCACACATAATCATGAAAAACCTCAGCAATCTTCCCCAGCAATCTTTGCAACTGAGATTATTGGAAGCTTAAAGTACCCATTCTCTCTCTTAATTTTACTGCCATGGCCACCACAGTTTTATAGATAAAACAAACTAATGGGTCCCATGTGTATTTATTTTTATGCAAGTCATGTTGATTGACTAGCATTTTTCTCCCATTATTGTGGACTTGGAAATCTGTCTTGTTGCTTCTGCTAACTGGTCTTGGCCAATATGTTGCAGACTATGTCAGAATACGCAACTCAAGATGCTCGTCTGGGGCCCCTGGTTCGGGAACAAATCCAGGATCGCCGGAGAAATAGAGTGTGAGTCTACTGTATCATTTCAAACTGTCTAATTGTTTTTGTGTTGTCAGAAAAGAGCCTGGTCATAAGTAGGACAATCATGGCAAAAAGCCCAATTTTCTGGGACGTCTGAACACAGGTACGGGCAGATGTCAAGTTAAACAATTGCAGCCAAATGTTTGCATAACAACCTAGACGTGTTGATATATACTTAGAAATAAAGAATTGTAACCAAGAACTGTAGAACAGTTGAAAGAGTGGTTTATTGGGCTACTTGGATCCTTGCAGTTTTAATACTGCTGCTGTGTTTTCTCAAAAACAAAGCCTCTGGCAGTCTAAGTAACTGTTGTGATCTGACATGGACTTTTCTCCTCTTTGAATAGGATAGAAAATGGCAGCAACTGTGCATCCCCAAAGCTACAGGTAAATTCCTGGCTTCTAGCAAGAGGTTCTTCAATTATTTTCTGATCCTTTTTCAGCAGTTGCAGGTGTCTTTCCCAAGTAGACATGCTTAATTTTGCTTAATTATTTTCACTGACTTTTTGTGTGTGTGTGTGTGTGTGTGTGTGTGTGTAAGTAAAAGCAGAATTCAAGAAGGGAAATAGCTCAGGAGACATTTGGACCTGCTACATGTGGTCATGCTTTCTCTTTCATTTTATGGCACAAAACCCATCTTTTCATTGTGGCAACTTTTTCCTTTAAAAGCTTCTGTTATACAGGGTCTTCCTTCCTTCCTCTCCCTTCATCTTCACACCTTATCATAGAGCGCTACAGGAAAAGGGAACCAGGATAGATTCATCTCATTTTCTTTTCTAGAGAAAATGAGACATGCAGAGCAGTGGTGGGATTCAAAGATGTGAACAACTGGTTCTCTGTGTGGATGCCGCTTCCGGAAGTCCATTCTGGGCCTGGGCAACAAGAAAATTAGCTACTGGTTCTGCCGAAGTGGTGCAAACTGGCTGAATCCCACCACTGATGCAGAGGCAACTCAACATTTTCTGTCCCAACATCTTCCCAAGGGTTTCTGATGAAAAGCTAAATTCTGTAAGCTGAATTACATTGCTTAATCCCGGTATAGGGATGTGTATGCTAAATTTTCAAAGCATATTTTATCTTGCTAATTAAAGAAAAGAGAGAGAGAGAATAAGAACTTTACTCCCAGCCATTGTAAATCCTGGTTTATGGGCTATCGCTCTAATTTCTATTATTTTCATCAAACAGAATGCATGTATTTGCTAGCCTATGTCTTGAAAACATTTCTAGGAAAAACCTGAATTTTCTTCGCACATCTAGATAGAGAAAGATTGGGAGAGAAAGAAAGGAGTACAGGTAGTCCTTGACTTATAACAGTTCGTTTAGTGACTGAAGTTATGATGGCTTAGCAACAGGAATGTTCAGCTCAGTTGTGGTTGCAAGTCAAGGACTACCTGTATTTTTGGACACCCACATTTGCATTCAGTATCTTTAAGGGACTGATGTGTGCGGTATGGGGAAAGGCCTTTCCTGTTAAATTTTAGTGCGTATTAGCCATAAGCATCCACTTGTATTGTGCTATGATTTCCTGCATGGTAAGATTTTTTTTTCTGTGTCTTCTCCTTTTTTCATTCCCAGGTCAGGAATGTTGTGAACCGGTTTGTCATCCAAGAAGAAACTTTTCTGAACAACAGTTACACCATGCGAATCAAGGACAAAGGTCATCATGATTTCCCTGCTTATGGTTCAAACTAGTCTGCTTTGACATTGATTTTCCATTGTGTAATCAGAACCAGGGCTTTTTTTTTCTCACAGAACGCCCAGAATGGAGTTCCGGCACCTTTTTGGGATGGAACCTTGTAGGGTAGGCAAGGCGGGTTGTATGACTTGTGTGAGTTCTGGCACCTTTTTTTTTTTTTTAAGAAAAAAAGCACTGATCAGAACAATTATTACTGTGCCAAGATATGAGAGCTTGGCTCCATGAGATGATGGCAAGGTTTTGATTCGCTTGATGGGTTATGATATATTTTATATCTAAGGAATAGCTTCTGTGCTAACTCTCTTTCCTTTTCATCTTCCTCTCTAGTTTCATATGACATATACAGGCCCAACTATTCCTGCCTTACCAGACTGTTACAGGTGAATGCCTCAGTTCAGGAAGTCCTTGCATCATTAGTAGACTGTCAAGACTGGAACAAAGACTGGATCCTAGTCAAAGTTAATTCAGCAGGAGGTGAGCCCACTGTAACCTTTTAGCTGCTGTTTCCTTGGGAAGATAATGAAGCTATGCTAGTTTTGCAGGAGTTTCGTGGAGATGCCAGTCATGTAAATAGGAGTTCCTTCATCCCAGTGCTACACACAACCCATCTGGCAAAACCCCTTTTCCAAGGATACAAAAAAAAAAGTAACAATTTACAGCTGTTGGCTATCTGAAAGTCCTTTAAATGTGCTTGGTCCATGCAGGTCTGTCATTGGAAATTAACATCTTCAAGAATGTATCAGTAGCATAAGACAGCTGAAGGAAATTTCCCTTCCCTGTTGCCCCTCCGCTTAGTCTATCTTGAGGCAAAGAGTAGTGGCAGCAGATGGTCTAGTCAGCAGGAGCTGCTGATGGTTTCCACCATAGTATTATCAAGTCCTCAGTGGAATGATCTCCCTCACTTTGGCTCCAGAGACATTATTGGAGTTTTTAAATAATGGGTAGGGATGTCTATGGAGATTCTCAGTCATCCAGGTTATAGTTATCCCAAAGATGCTTTTTCACGAGGCAACTGGACTTTCTTGTTTTTCTTTGAAGATGTTTCACTTCTCATCCAAGAAGCTTCTTCAGCTCCACCATCCAGTCAGAGCTGAAGGAGTTTCTTGGATGAGTAGGGAAACGTCTTCAAAGAAAAACAAGAAAGTCCAGTTGCCTCGTGAAAGAGCATCTTTGGGATAATGGGTAGGGATAGCAATGACAATGAGCGCACCAGTGGAAGACTTGAAAGACAAGTCTGGGGACAGTTCATCATGGAGAAATATGTATGTACTGTATCTGGGCAGTAAGAGTTGACAATGACTTAATGGCACATAAATCATATCAGGGGTAGCAATTTTGGGAGATGGATGTTCCTGCCTTATGCAGTGATAAGTGGCTCCGCTATGGCAACACTGTCCTGGAGCAACTGAGGGTCATATCCAAATTGGTGTTAGTCATACATGTATTTCAGCAGTGTCAAAACCATAGCAGAAAGGATTCCTGCATGTTTAAAGCTAAAGTGTTTGAGGCAGGGAAGAAGAGCATGCAGGTTAGTTACGGTAGTTTCCATCAAATGATTCTGAGACTTCCATTTCACATTTCTAGCAAAGTTTTATAATCTGAGGAAATCATTTCTCTGATTTTTTAACATTGTACCAGGAAGGCCATGCTTGAATATATATTATGGATGAATGTCCATGTGGCACTTGTTTAAATAAAAAAAAAATGGCAGGAGTCTCTCACCTGAAGCATTGGGAGAAGAACAAGGCTGACATTTGTAGAGTATCTGATTCACCAAGACACACTTCTAATTTTCAGATAATTTAAATCCTGCATCAGTTTAATCATGCTATGCATCCAATGGAGTTAAAAGCTTCTGGCTTTTAATAAAATTTGTTAGTCTGAAAAGGTGCTCCCAGAATCCTGATTTTTCTACCATAACCTATCTCCTCCTACAATGAGCTAAGGGAAGAGTAAGTTTACCTACCACTGTTACAGTGTGGTTTGTAACTTGTTTATCCATAACATTCATCTATCATGTTGAATGTTGGCTCAGCTGTTGTTTGTTACTATTCTCTCATGCTTCAAATGGTCTGGCTTCCTTCAGAACACAAGGAAAAAAAAGGGCCACATGTGGATTTATCTACATCTATCAGATAAGGACAAACTGCCCCCCTCTTGAAGACCTCCAGGGTTGTCTGCCCTGGGGGCCCAGGCTGGTTTCTCCTCACCCCTCCTTCATTTCCCTGTCTTCACACTTCCTTTTTCATGTTTATGCTGGGAAGGGCATAACTCCCTTCTCCTCCCCAGCACAGTTTGGCTCCTGACAGTCTGCCAAACAGCTGTTAGTCCAGCAGTGGAGCAAGAAGCCTCAATGAGAAAAGCAGCCCATAAAGAAAAGTTTCTCCTCCTTTTCTATTTAAATGGAATTCTGCTCCCCCAGGAGGGGAAGGGCAGACCAAATCAAACTATCTTGATGCACAGAGAAGATGTGATTTAACCCTGTTATTCATGCATCTTTTAGTCGGGATGAGAAGAAAGTTGTATGTGGAGCTACATTTATATGTGCATGCAGATGTTGATCCCAGCTGTCATTCATTCTCACATGCAGCCCTTGAAGACCCTACGAAAGGGTCCACTACTTAGGTTTCTTTTTAAATGCAAAGCCACATGGCAGTTAATGTCATGTATGGCCAGCTACTACAGTACTTGATTCTGGAGGAGAAAAAGATTTATTATCATGAATGTGAAATGGGCCTCTTTGAATCAGAAACTAGAGCTAAATTTACTAGCTAGGTAAGAGCCAGTGAAGTGAGCTGTGGTTCTCTAACATGGTTTGTGGGAGGGAAGGCAAAGAGACGTAACAATCACTCAATATTGATGCTTTGTTATATGCTGCCTCCTCGTGGCCTGTTGAGAAACAATTGTATTTCTCAACCTGCTTTCTAAAATTGGATTTTGGCAGATAAAGTTGTATTGCCCATGGAAGCTTTTGGTGTGTTTACATCCCTGGGGTTGAATGAGAGACTTTTTGCTGTCAGTGTTCAAGAGCTTCACAACTTGGTGAGTATTCCTTGTAAATACACACAAGGGGAAATTTCCCACATTTTTTCCTATCCTGTTTACCATTACCACCACCCTCTTAGCACAATTATCAAAGATGTGAACTCTGACATATAGAAAATATCTGGAGGAAACTTTATAACCATAGGAAGTGGCTTTTTTCCCCAGTAGAAATGTTACGCTGAATTGAAGCGATGAAGTATGTCTAGTTTAATGAAGAGAAGGACGAGGGGGGACATAATAGCAGTGTTCCAATAACTCAGGGGCTGCCACAAAGAAGAGGGAGTCAAGCTATTCTCCAAAGTGCCTGAAGGCAGGACAAGAAGCAACGGATGGAAACTAATCAAGGAGAGAAGCAACCTAGAACTAAGGAGAAATTTCCTGACAGTTAGAACAATTAACCAATGGAACAACCTGCCTCCAGAAGCAATGAATGCTCCAACACTGGAAGTTTTTAAGAAGAGACTGGACAGCTATTTGTCCAAAATGGTATAGGGTTTCCTGCCTAAGCAGGGGGTTGTACTAGATGACCTCCAAGGTCCCTTCCAACTTTTTTATTTTTATTATTATTATTATTATTATTATTATTATTATTATTATTATTATTATTATTATTATTATTATTATTATTATTATTATTATTATTATTATTATTATTAATAATAATAATGTCCCTGAGGAGTCTACAACAACTCACCAGGGCCAACTCACCACAGCCAACTCCCTGTGGCCAACATGCCATGGTCAACTCACTGCAAGACAAGAGTTACACTAATATCAAAGAAATGGTGAAACAGAACCATGAAAGAAAGGATGCGAAAGGAGGGACAAAATGAAATGTGAATGGCAAAAATTACAATAATTTTGTACTTATTTTAAATAATTAAATTGAAGTGTTGAATTGTCCTGCAGGGAATTTTCCTGTGGTGAGTTGTCCCTCAGCGAGTCGGCCGTGGCGAGTTTGTTGTGGCGAGTTGTCTCATTCCGTCCCTGAGTTGCATGAGTTGCATGAAATTGGAGAAGAGGCAATCTATACCAAGATCATGGAGGGAGTATCCCAAATCAGACTTTGAATTAACTATTGGGGGGAAAAAACCCACAGACCTTTATCTGCATCCCTTTCACTTTGAAGCAAGATACTGATAAAAGATATTTCCAAACTGAGGCTGTATAATGATTCGGGATTTTCTGCATATGGTGTTGGAGTTACAGATTTGTGACAGAAGGTTAGAATTATCTATAACTGAAGATGTTCAGCCCTCCTTCCTAAATGCCAAACAAACACCCAAAGTTCCTAAAAGGGGTAGTTAAGGCTGTAGTACAGTTGTGTGCAATGGGTGTGGTAGGATTCATACATCTTCACTTTTAGTGTGACTTGGGCTTAGAGTTCAAACGTTTCCTGAGGTTCCATTCTAGGACCCAGTATGCACCGTCTGTCTGTACATAGCAAAAATGGCATGCCTTTCTCCTTTTGCTTGCCAAGGCGCCTCACCCTGAACAGCTTGGTCCCAGAATTGGTTCCTGGGAAAGTTTGGATTTCATTAGTTCAAAGGACCTGGCTAATCAGATCACTGAACATGACTGGAACCTCTTCAAAAGCCTCCATCAGGTAAGGAAGTTCTATTAATAAAGGATAATATTTGTAGCTCAAGGTTGAAATGAGGGGTCCTTGGTGTTCTCTGAGCTTGCATGTTTTCTTGCAGACTCTTCATTATCCAAACTAGGTAATGTCATCATTGCTAGTAAGGAGTGCTGTTTGCTGTCAGTTTATATTCTGGTGTCTTGCCCTGTCAGTGTTGGGTGGGGGTGGTCTTAGAGATTCTTTAACAGCCCAATCAAAGAATCTCTTAAGAGATTCTATTCTATTCTATTCTATTCTATTCTATTCTATTCTATTCTATTCCATTCCATTCCATTCCATTCCACTCCACTCCACTCCACTCTTATTCCATTCCATTCCAATATTCTATTCTGTTCCATTTCATTCCATTCTGTTCCATTCCAAATTCTATTCTTATCCTGTTTTCCTTATGCTGTTCTGTTGTGTTTCATTCCATTCCTTCTGTCCAACCCCGCTCCATTCCACTCCACTCCAGTCCACTCCAGTGTTCCATTCCAATGTTCCATTCCAATATCTATTCCATTCTATTCTATTCTATTCTATTCTATTCTATTCCATCCCATCCCATCCCATCCCAATTCTATCCCAATTCTATCCCAATTCTATCCCAATTCTATTCCATTCCAATAAATTCCATTCCATTCCATTTGCTTACAAGGATTAATGCTCCCAATCTTGCCATGAGTTATTCACCCATCATTGTTGGTAATGAGCTGAGATTTCTGACTGTTGCTTTGTTAACTATTGCAAGCAGAGATCTAGCCATTAGCATGGTCATTTGAAAGAGAAATTAAGGCAAGGCCTTGTGTCTTAGGACTGGAGCTTGGGAGAAATTTCCTGACTGTTGTGCTTTTTTTTCTTTTTCTTTTTAAGGTGGAGTTGATTTACTACGTGGTTGGGTCACAGAAATTTCCCAGTGCAACCACAGTCAACGTGGAGCGTTTCCTGCGTCGTTTCAATGAGCTGCAGTTCTGGATCACCACTGAGCTCTGCCTTTGTCCTGATGTTATCAAAAGAGCCCAGCTGCTCCGCAAATTCATCAAGCTGGCTGCGCAGTAAGAATCTACTAATTACGAAAATATTGAGTCAGAAGTGGGTAGACTGTATGCTTACAGGATCTAATGCCTTTTTATGAACTCCTTGAGGTCTATCAGTCAAGACAAAAATGATTAAGCAATAAGATACCTTTTAGTATCAGCTGGTAAATGTGTTCTCCCCAGAGAATAGTTTATATTCCTTTCAGAGAAAATTCCATTTTTGGTTTCTTCATTGAACTTTCTAATTTAAAACCATGTAATTCAGGAAACCAGCCAACCTGACCAAAGGCAAGGAAGGGATTGAATGAGATGTCATCCATAAAAAGCAGGTTGTCTCTCCCTGCCTTGTGCTATTGCTGTTATTAACCATTAGGATGACTCTCTCCCTTCAAGCATCGAAACCTCACCTTGTAGATCCTGATTGACTTTTTGGAGACCTCTGAAAATGAAAAAAAAAATAATTCTTTCCATGGGAGAGAACTTGATGCTCTATGAATGGAGCCTCTGCTGTTTTTCCCTTTGGAAACTCTTGCAATTTATAATCAATTTTGTTTGGGATTTCCCTCCTTGGCTGAATGGTGTTTCTGTATTTTTGGTTTCAGCCTAAAAGACCAAAGGAACCTGAATTCCTTCTTTGCTGTGATGTTTGGCCTGAGCCACTCTGCTATCAGCCGCCTTTCTAGGACTTGGGAGGTACGTTTCTACTCTCCAAAGAAGGGGGAAACAGTTGAATCGATATGCTTGGTCTGAAACTATTTACCTACATTAACATAAACTGTGTTCAGGAGAGCAGTTTGTTGTATCTGCCAATTTCACATTTGCCACTTTGAAAGACTCTTCCCAGACCTGTTATCATTTTTATGGGGTCCTGGTTAAGGAAATGAAGGAATGCAAAATAGTAATCACAGCCTGATTGTGTGTGTTTATGGGATATGAGGATGATCTGACTACAACATCTATCTAATCAGAATAGAGCTGGATGGGACCTTGGAGGTATTCTAGTCCAGCCCCCTACTCAAGCAGGAGTCCCTATATTATTTCAGACAAGTGGCTGTCCAATCTCTTCTTAAAATCCTTGAGTGATGAAGCACCCACAACGTCAGAAGGCAAGCTGTTCCACTGATTAATTGTCCTCACTGTTGGGAAGTTTCTCCTTAATTCCAGGTTGCTTCTCTCCTTGATTAGTTTCCATCCATGTTTCTTGTCTTGCCTTCTGGGCTTTGGAAAATAAATTAACCCCTTCCTCCCTGTGGCAGCCTCTCAAATACTGGAATACTGCTGTCATGTCCCCCCTAGTCTTTCTTTTGGAGCAATCTCTCCATTGATTGCTAAGGTTGATTCAGCTGAACTGGCTGGTTAGGTGGGTGTCTTCTTCCTCTCTCACTTGCTCCATGTGTGTCCCTCTTGAAGCTGTGCTTAGTTCCCAGACTGATGGAGTATACTGATCAAGGACATGTGCACTGTGTATGTGTAGCCATAATAATGAGTTTGGGATCGAAGAGGCAGGCCTGAAAAACATTATCTTCTGGGAGGAGAGATTCATTAACAGGCCTTAACAATCAGTTACTGTGTAAGAAGTAAAGGATAGTAGCAAAATTAAAGCAATTAATGAAAGACCATGTTTTCCAGGATCTCAAATACACATGGAATGCCCAGAAAGGAGAATCTTGGCTTTTCCCCATTGACATTTATTTATTATTTATTTGCTGCCCTTCTCTCAGACAATTCTTTTCACGAGAAGTTAGATTCTTAGAAACTGGGAAGAGGGTGATGAGCCATAGAATTCCAGAACAGGAAAACATCTGCGTATTAGAGTTGCATATTTGATGCAGTGAATCAATGCAAGTTGAATGTAATAAAACAATGGATAAATCAGGTATTACTAAAAGTTTTTAAGCAGTGACGTACCAAATCCTGTAATATGTCCATTTGTGGTCAGGAGAGAGATGGGATGTCAAATACTATGAAGGGATTAAACTGTTGCAACTGTATGACTTATCTGTCCCAAGCTGAAATAAATTTGGCTCAAAATGGGTCGAAATGAGCATTTTGGGGGGATTTGGAAAGCAGATGACTCTGAACTGGGTTGTGGAAGAAATCCACCATCTCCATATGGAAGTAACTCTTGGAGCACTGTGTCCTCTGTTATTCTTGATTCAGAAGTTGTGTGGAACAGTATTTATATGGGAAAGATATCTCTTTGATATCTGCTTGTGGCAAAGTTGACACAGAAGAGTGAATAATTGCATATAAAATGGTGTTAAGCAGAGGAAATTGCAAAAACAAGTTGAGATTTTCATTTAAAAAATAATTTGCAGAGTAGAACGTTGGACATGTGCGAACACTGAAACATTGGGAATTTATATGGCTGCCTAATTTACATTGTAAGTCTGGATGGTTTACAGCCCTCTCTGAACTAGACAAAAAAAATGATTCAAATGTAAAAGCAAACATCATTAACAGTGACCTGGCTCACATTCATACACATTCATAGGAAGATTATTCATCCTAGCTCCCAATACCAGGAAATACCAAGATAGAAAATACCCAATACCAAGATAGAAAAATGTGGGGTCAAGAAGATAGAAAAATGTGGGGTAGACAGCATCACCACCAGATGGATCCGTAGCTGGCTGACCAGCCATACTCAGCGAGTGGTCCTCAATGGAACCGCATCTACATGGAGGGAAGTGTGTAGTGGGGTGCCCCAAGGCTCTGTTCTGGGCCCAGTGCTCTTCAACATCTTCATCAACGATTTGGACGAAGGGATAGATGGGGAACTCATCAAATTTGCAGACGACACCAAGCTGGCAGGAATAGCCAACACTCCAGAAGACAAGCTTAAGATACAGAAGGATCTGGACAGACTTGAACACTGGGCACTATCTAACAAAATGAAATTCAATGATGAAAAAAGCAAGGTTCTACATTTAGGCAAGAAAAACCAAATGCACAAGTACAGCATAGGTGGCACCTTGCTCAATAGTAGTAACTGTGAGAGGGACCTTGGAGTCCTAGTGGACAATCACCTAAATATGAGCCAGCAGTGTGCTGCAGCTGCCAAAAAGGCCAACACAGTGCTAGGCTGCATTAACAGAGGGATAGAA
>NW_015386912.1:26911-65102 GCF_001527695.2 Protobothrops mucrosquamatus | reverse complement strand
ACAGATCACACAGGCAGCTAGTGGGTTATTTGCATGTTCTGGCACAGAACAGATATTCAGTTTGAGAAGCAGTGCAGATTTCTTCCCTAGAAATTTTATTGAGCACAAATCGGTGAGGCATTCTTGGGTAGCTAAGACTCAGAGACGATTCACATCCTTTTAGTTCAAAGGGGAAAAAAATACTCAGGTTGAGTAATTATATCATTATATGAACCGATTTTCAGTCATTTCCTTTCTTGACAGGGTGAGATTTATGCCAATAAGCAAGGCCTTTCTTGGTCAATTTAGGCTGACCTCTTTGTCCAGGGACATAAGTTCTAGTAGCTTTTCTTGATGGATTTAACAAAGTTGACAAAGCTTTACGTTGTTCTGCATACATATGAAAATTCTGCCAATGGGTTGGATGTGTCTGTTCTCTTTCACGGGTGCAAAATCCTACTTGAACAAATATAAGTTGAATTATTTCCCTAATTTTCTGCATTAACTTATTAGCCATTCTTGACAAGCCTCCCTCCGATTTTTCTTCATATTACAGAAACTTCCATACAAGACAAGAAAGCTGTATGGCACTATGGAACGGATGTTGGTGAGTGGAGAGATGTTCCTTTCTGTCTTTGGAAGTGTTGTTTCTTCTCTCATTTTACATAGTATCCCTACTCTGTTTCCCATTTTACAGATGGGCAACTGGTGCCGCGATAGTGGCTTGTGCCAGTTTTATATTAGGAGTTGCAGCTAGACTTAAGAGTAGTAGATTCAATGTTAGCCAGAATAATTTACATTCTTACTCTTAGGTGCTCAACAGTTTATCAGGATCCTTCCACAGAAAGATAATAATGCCTAGCCTGATGGAACATAATCTACCTAGACCAGGATCAGAAATATTCTGCACCTCCCTCTCTTTCTCTTGATAGACTTTCTCACAAAGATAGGAGCTCAGTTATTTGTGTTGGTCAAATTTAGATCTCTCCCTGAATGGATTCAATGAGAACTCAATTTCTTTGGCTCTTAATTTCAAAATCTGCTGAGGAATTCTGTCCTTCAGTAGATGAATGGAAATCTATTTCTGGACCTCTGAAGATACGAGGGGTTGAGCATTATGGAAGAGAGTCCCTTATATAAGCTCAGCAAACTTTTCTGGAGGTTGGATGCCACTGTGCAATCTTGCCTTATGACCTCAACATCACACACACACACCCTATCCAACTCACTATTAAATATTGTCCAAAATCTCATGCTACTGCTATTATGACACTCAACACTCAAATTCCAAGTTGTATTGAATTTCCATTTAAATTATGCAAGATTTTGGCATTGTAGCATGAGGTTTCCTGTGAAATAGTGTTCTAATGAGGCTTAGCTAGTTTTTATTCCCCCCACCAACTATATAATTCTGAATATATATTTAGGGACTTTGCATAAGCATGGAAGCTAGCAGTGGACAGCCCAAAGCTTTATTTCCCCTTTTTGCAGCCCTTGTATCTGATAGTACAGTTTTCTATAGTGTTGCACCATCTGAAGTCTGGGAATGCATGAAAATGTCATAAAGTAAGCCCTAGAGTAGATGAATCAGTTAAAAACAAAACTGAGCAATTCGTCCCAAAGCCCAGCTCTGTTCATATTCTGTAGCCTTCAGCTACACCCTGGCTATTGATCTCCAAAAGATTGCCAGGTCCTGCTAATTCTTCAACATTTACAGTCCAGATGAAGCCAGACAATTGAAAAATGGCTTTGGACAAGCCAACAGACTCTGCCTAAAGCATGTTTGACTACAAGCATCCCATCTGATTTATCCTTTTTCTTTCTAGGATCCTTCTTGGAATCACCGTGTTTATAGACTGGCTGTGGCTAAGCTGTCTCCACCCATGATCCCTTTTATGCCCCTCCTTCTTAAAGGTATAATTGAAGGCTATCCTATTGAATATACACAGGTGCAGTATAACAAGTAAAGCCTCAAAATAACCATCGCTAGTTCAGAGGTTCTAAAACATGAAATGTAATGCAACTACATTGAAACCAAAGAAGCAGCTGGCAAATTAATTCTACTTTTTTTGCCTATGTACATATTTAAGTACTTAACGAGAGTGAAACTCGAGGAACAAAAGGTTCCTTATTCAAAAGTTTTCAAGCCTGTCGGAGAATTACAAAAGGTAGATGGTCTCCATTTCTTTTTCTTTTTTTGCAACAAATGATGAAATACTTGCATTCACTTTGCAGATATGACCTTCATTCATGAAGGCAACCGTACCTTGGTGGAGAACCTTGTCAACTTTGAGAAGCTGGTGAGTAGAAATATAGGACAGGGAAAATTGAAGTAGACTGGCAGTTGTGCTGTTTTGGGAATGAAATAGGACATTTCATTTTGAAAAAAAAAAATTCACTAGCTGGGAAAAAACTACTCTGGTGTTCTGAGAAAGAGGTGTGGTGGCGCAGTGGTTAGAATGCAGTATTGCAGGCTGATTCTGCCAACTGCCAACAGTTCAATTCTGAACGGCTCAAGGTTGACTCAGCCTTCCATCCTTCCGAGCTCGGTAAAATGAGGACCCAGATTGTTGGGGGCCATATGCTGACTCTGTAAATTGCTTAGAGGGGGCTGTAAAACACTGTGAAGCGGTATATAAGTCTAAGTACTATTGCTAGTGCTATTTTGACTGCATGTCGGGGCACCTTCAGCATGCATGCTGTGTTAGTTGGTTTTTCAGTGTACAAATAGCTTGATTAGAGAAAATAGAGAGAAAACAAGTGAATAATTTAACACAAGCCCATATCTATCCTGTACAGCGCATGATGGCCAAAGCTGTCCACCTTGTACATCACTGTCGGAGTCATCCCAACCGTGAGTATAGGAGACTGCTGGGTTTGGGGGAATTGTGATCAGTGAGGATCAAGGGAAGCAAAGCCTATACACTGCAGTCTAGAATGGTTGCCACACAGGATTCTTGCACAAATACAGTTTCCCGATGAAATATATTGATTCTCTCTACCCCCTTTCAGTTTACAAAGCAGTTTACAACCAGAACATCAAACTAATTTGTAACGTTAATGTTTCATCTATTTTTAATTCCAGTAAAAATTAAAAAATTAGCTCATCCCATTCCTAAGAAAGTCATACAGTTGAAAAGGGAAGATTTATAGGTGATCTAAATCAGAAGGTGAGAGAGAAATAGCTTTCCTGGCTAGATGTTTTACAAGGATGCTTGCATTATAATAATAGCCATTTCTGTTAGAGCTGGAATGTTCAGGAACATAGAAAAATGTCTTTGCAGACGACAAAAAGCAGAAGTTGGCAGCAGCTGGCTAGGAAATAACACATTCCCCCCTCTGTAAACCTCTGACTTCCCATTTTTATTTTTCCTCTTCTCCCTTTCTTCAGTTCCCCTCTCTCCCTTGCGGAGTCGTCCCCAGCACCTCTTGGAAGAAGCTCGGGCAATGCGCACCTCAACCTGTAAGCAAGTGAATTGGGGAAGGGTGTGTGTGTGTGTCTCCTATACATTGTTTAACTGTAGGTTTTTCCTTTGGAACCATCAAATCATTTTATGATTTATATTGCTCTCCTTTTCAAAAGTGTGTATTGGTATTTTCTCCCCCACCCTACCCAATGCAAATGTAACAACAGTTGTTTCATAAGGACTATGTCCTAACTGAGGTTTTATGAAAACTCCTTGGAAATAACTATAATTCCATGATAGAGTTCTGAGTCTGTGTGCAAAAGGATCTGGATTCAGCCCCTGGAATCTACAAGTCCATGGAAATGGACGAATCTCTTAAATCTTAAAAATGCACTGCTTTTTAGGCTGCAGCAAGGGATAAGCAACCCCCTGTCTATGGGCCATATAAATACCCCACCTCCACCCCAGCCACAGGTGATGACAAACTTTCAGCAGCATATGTGTTTGTGAGGAGGTGGAGTATTGGAGCATTGGAAAAAGTAAAAGAGTTGGGTCTTAATGCACTACTTTGCTCTAAAATAATCATTGTCTCCTACACCAGGGGTAGGCAACCTTGGCTCTTTTATGACTCGTGGACTTCAACTCCCAGAATTCCTGAGCCAGCCATGCTGGCTCAGGAATTCTGGCAGTTGAAGTCCACGAATTATAAAAGAACCAAGGTTGCCTATCCCTGTCCTACACCTATCCCCCAGAAGGCCAACAAAGTTGGTCTCAGTTTTTCAGGAGACTTTGTTACATCACTGGCTACATCTGCCTTAGAAGCCAAAAAAGAAAAGATTCTGCCCATTTAATTACTTTCTTGCTCAATATAACCAAGAAACTTTGTCAACTGATCCTGTATTTAGTGGTGTTCTAGTCTTTCTGCCTCTTTCAGTACTATAGTGGATGATAGATTTCCTTAATCCTGGTTTGTTTCCTTTCAGGCTCAGTACAGTCCCTCAGCACTCGAAGTCCAGCTGCAACCTGGGCCCATATCCAGCCTCTGAGAGTGATTGACAGGCAGAAGGAACTTTTGCGGCTGTCACGAGATCTTGAATCTTGATGCTGGGAGATTGCCCAAGCAAGGACATAAAGCGTGCCAAGGACTGTTTGGGAAGGCACCTTCTTGTGGGTTAGGCCAATTCTCCTCACATTTGGCCAGAGGAAGATCTCAAGCGGATGAGAACGTTCCTCATATTCTGGTGGCACATTTGATCTGTCGTGATAATTGAGAAATAGGTGACATCGCTGCAGAGCCTAAGGAATGATGTATCACCTGCCTCCTTTGATGGTTTTACAGGCTGCAATATTTCTGGTGTGAAAAAAGACCGCTTCATGGAACACTTTGAGCTGTCTTACCAGGAAAGGAGCAAAGGAGCTCCCACGTATCAGTTATCAGTGTTCAACAGAAATGTGGTTTTTTTTTTAAAAAAAAAAGAAAAATGGGAAGATTTTTTTTGGTGTGTCTGATGAATTGTTATTTTCTGACTTGGAGTTTCCTCTCTTCTGCCAGGTTCAAATAAGCTTCTTTAAAACATTTGAATTGAGCCGTTTCCTTCCCTCCAGTTGAGTTGATTGAACTAATGAGCAGAACGTACTGATGTATTTATTTATTCATTAAATTTATATCTTGCTTTCCTCCTGGAGTTCAAGCAGAGTACACAGCATTTCCCTCTTCAAGTTTTTCCTTACTGGTGAAGTAAGCTGGACTGATGAGATAGTGGCTGGCCTAGCAGCTTCTATGGCATATGATGGACTCAGAACTGGATTTTTCTGCTCCTAGTCTAGCGCTTTCACTTCAGTGAGACATCACATCTCTTGTATGTGATGTCAGTAGGCAATTTGGTAGAAATAGGATGCACCAGAAGGTTGCAGGAGATACAGGAATGCTTCTTGAAGTGCGTACAAGCTGCCATTCATGCCAATGGAAGCTTTGCCCATAAAAAGTTGTGGAGTTGCAAACATCTTCTATCACAGCAACAGGTAGGTGTGCAGGAATTACCCAATCCTGCCCTCCTCATATTGTCATGGAGGCAATAGCAAGGCTGGTTGAAGAGGGTTATAAAATCTGGAGCTGCCCTCCCACCCCCAGATGGGGAGCTTCTAAGCAGATGGCAGGCTGAAATAGATTAGAGGTGAGTGAGGGTACAAGTTGTCTATGAACCAACGCACAGAGTATGAGGCATAAACAGGGTGAATTAGAAATTCAAGTAAATGAGGGCAGATATGATATTGTTGCCATTACGGAAACCTGATGGGATGAAACCCACAAATGGAACATACAGCTAGAGGGATTTAAATTATTTAAAAGAAACAGACCAAATAAAAGAGGAGGTGGAGTTGCACTACGTATAAGAAATAACTACATCTCTACAGAAATAGAGCGCAACAATGATGAAAACTGTCTTGAATGCATTTGGGTCAATATAAAAAGGGGGAAAAATGACATTGCCATAGGTGTATACTATAGGCCACCCAACCAAACATACAGTAAGTAATAGATGAACTTTTTGCTAGTCAGTTAACTAAGGTATGTAGGAAGCACATCACAATAGTAATGGGGGACTTTATTCTGACATCAACTGGGAGACAAACTCTGCCCTAAGTGGAAGATTAAACCAGTTCCTAGCAGACAACTTTGTCTCCCCAAAAGTAGAGAAGGGAACTAGAAGATCAGCCATATTGGAGTTAATTCTCACTAACAGAGATAAAATGATAGAAGATGTTGAAGCTTGGGGGAACCTTGGGGGGGAGTGATCATGCAATATTGGAATTCAATATTATGCAAGCACAAGTAATAGAACAAAGTCAAACTAGAGTCTTAGACTTTAAGAGAGCTAATTTCAATAAACTTAGAGAAAGCCTGGGAAGGATTTCATGGATGAGAATCCTCAAGGGGAAAACAACTCAAGAAGCTTGCGAAATTTTGAAAAGTGAGATTATAAAAGTCCAGTTTAGCACAAGAAAAATAACAGCACTCAAAAGAAACCAGCATGGTTGCATAAAGAACTCTCTGATAAATTGAAAGACAAAAAGGATGTATAAAAAATGGAAAGAGGGACACATAACTAAGGCAGAATATTAGCAAATAGCCCAAGCCTGCGAAGTTGAAGTGAGGAAAGCTAAGGCTCAAAATGAACTAAGGCTAGCAACAAAAATAACAAAAAAAAACCTTCTTTCAATATGTAAAACACAAGAAAAAAGTCAAGGAAACAATTGGTCATTAATGGGAGAAAGTGACAAGAAGGTAGCAACAAGCAACGAGGAGGCAGAACTTCTTAACTCGTTTTTTTGCACCCGTCTTTACATAAAAGGAAAAAACAGCCCAACCTATCAAAAACAGTATTGTAAAAAACAGATTAGGAATACAAAGTTAAAATGGGCAAGAAAATGATAAGTGAGCACCTGTCCATCCTAGACGAGTTCAAATCACCAGGACCAGATGGACTACACCCCAAGGTTCTGAAGGAACTGGCAGATGTGATATCTGAACCACTGAAGATCCTGGAGCACTGGAAAAGAGCTGATGTAGTTCCCATCTTAAAAAAAAAAAAAAATAGATCTAGGAAACAACAAATGTAACAGCCTGACCTCAATACCTGGGAAGATTCTGGAAAAGATAAACAGCAAATCAACGAACACCTAGAAGCAAACAAAGTCATAACCAAAAGCCAACATGGGTTTGTCAAAAACAGATCATGCCAGACAAATCATATTGCATTCTTTGATAAAGTGACAAAATTAGTGGGCCAGAGGAATACTGTGGGTATAATTTACTTGGAATTCAGTAAGGCATCTGACAAAGTAGACCATAACCTACTACTTGATAAGATAGAAAAATGTGGGTTAGACACCACCAGAGGGATTTGTAACTGGCTGACCAACTGCACTCAACATGTGGTCCTCAATGGAACTGCATCTACATGGAGGAAGTATGCAGTGGGTTACCACAAGGTTCTGTTTCATCAATGATTTGGATGAGGGATAGATGGGGAACTCATCAAATTTGCAGATGACACCAAGCTGGCAAGAATAGCCAATACTCCAGAAGATAGGCTTAAGATACAAAAGGATCTTGACAGATTTGAACATGGTTATAGTATAGGTCAGGGGTAGGGAATCTTGTTTCTTTTATGACTTATGGACTTCAATGCCCAGAATTTCTGAACCAGCCATGCTGACTCAGGAATTCTGGGAGTTGAAATCCACAAGTCATAAAAGAGACAAGGTTCCCTACCCCTGGTATAGGTGGTACCTGACTCAATAGTAGAAACTGTGAGAGGTATCTTGGAGTCCTAGTGGACAATCACTTAAATATGAGCCAGCAGTGTGCTGCAGCTGCCAAAAAAGCCAACACAGTGCTAGGCTGCATTAACAGAGGGATAGAATCAAGATCACGTGAAGTGTTAATACCACTTTACAATGCCTTGGTAAGGCCACACTTGGAATATTGCATCCAGCTTTTTTACATCCACGATGTAAAAAAGATGTTGAGACTCTAGAAAGAGTGCAGAGAAGAGCAACAAAGATGATTAGGGGACTGTAGTCTAAAACATATAAGGAACGGTTGCTGGAATTGGGTATGTCTAGTTTAATGAAAAGAAGGTCTAGGGGTGACATGATAGCAGCCTTCCAATATCTCAGGGGTTCCCACAAAGAAGAGGGAATCAAGCTATTCTCCAAAGCACCTGAAGGCAGGACAAGAAGCAATGGATGGAAACTAATCAAGTAGAGAAGCAACTTAGAACTAAGGAGAAATTTCCTGACAGAACAATTAATCAGTGGAACAATCTGCCTCCAGAAGTTGTGAATGCTCCAACACTTCATTGGTAACACTGGAAATTTTTAAGAAGAGATTGGACAGCCATTTGTCTGAAATGATATAGGGTTTCCTGCCTGAGCAGGGGGTTGGACTAGAAGACCCCCAAGGTCCCTTCCAACTCTGTTATTCTGTTAAGAATCAAGAAGTTGTGGCTGCCTGCTTCTGTTTCTCCATCCAGAAAGTGAGTGCTTCAGTTTGCCTGAGACAGATATGGTGTTTGATAGGCAAATCCATCCCTAGGGTAATGTGACTTTCTGTCAATCAATGAGCTAAAGAGGTTTTCAGGTGGGACAGTCTACTCCTTGAATAATGGAACTCTGTGTTAACATAAGAGACTTTCAGGGGACCAGATCTTCTCATAGGGTTATGCAACTCTAGGTTAACCAGCTGTAGACTGCATCACTGAGAATTGGACACGATTGAACAGAAGGAACAAAAAAGACTAAGCAAAAGGATTTTTGATTGGGCAACTCTACCTATTAGCGCATGCAATTCCCTATTTGCCAATTGGTATATTGCAAGGGTAGGCAACCTTGGCTCTTTTATGACTCGTGGACTTCGGACTCTGGAATTCTGGGAGTTGAAGTCCACGAGTCATAAAAGAGCCAAGGTTGCCTACCCCTAGTATATTGGGTAGAGAGAATTTGAGCAGGCAAGTGGTGCTGGTCATGATGGCGGCAAACAGCTCCATGTGAGCCAATGGACACTGGGCCCACAATCCTTCTCCTAACAAGGATTTTATTGCATGGTGATTTTTGTAAACAATATGTTTTCTATATTATCCTTTATTTTTTTATTCTGATTTTGTAATTATTCCAATTTGAATATATAACTTTAACATATCGTTTTGTATGAATCTACTGTCTCTCTAATGCTAATCTAGTGCTGGGGGGGGGGTGCAGCAGTTTCTAACCTAATTGGATCTGCAGATTCTTTACACCAGCCAAAGGCAAGAAGAAATATTTTAGGTTCTTCCTAATCTTCAATATTTTAATTTCAATCCTTTTTTTTAAAAAAAATATGTATATAGCGAGTCAAAGACTTTTGCAGCAGTAATTGCTTTCTTTCCAATTTCAGTAGGAAATGCAAGCTGAATTTGCAAATCCTTAACGAATATGGCAACCAAAATACAGGAGTGCTTCAATTTATTTTTCATTCTCTGTATTTTGTATTGCAGTTCTTTAACCAAAATGTGCTTAGAGAAACATTCATGTTAGAGAAATAGACATACATGATTTGCAAAAAAGGACAGCATAGAGAAAACATAATAAAGTTGTGTGTTTTAGGGGAAATAATCACACGCACACAAAACATACTAGGAACTAGGGTTTACTTCCTCACCCCAGAAAATGTGTGTCCATTGTTTTCTGTCCTATTATCTCCAAAGCTAATTTATGTACAGGACCACCTCTGAATTATTCAGTGCTTCCAAATAAAGGTCATAGAGCACTAACAGCTAGGCAGCTACTCAGCCTTATAGTGATGGGCTCTTCATTTCACAGTGCCTTCAAAAATATGTTGAAATGTTTAACAAAGATTAAACCCAATTGATTCTTTCACAATCTTCCACAGTGATAGTCTCATGCTATTCTGCAGCTGTTTATTTACTAAATTTCCCCACATGTTTCACAGTTGCAAGTCGAAGTTACATCAACTCCCAGTTAAGTGAAATCAATAATCTTGTTGGTTTTACGTCAAAATCGAATTTTAGGTGAAGAATCCGTTTATGTAAGATAACTACTTACTTTACGAAGTGTTTAAGTGGTAGGTCAAACTCTTTCATTGTCTTGACAACGTCTGGTATTAAACCCCCACCCTGGCCTTCCCTTCTTCAGTTATGGATTTCTCTTGGTTCTAACATGGAAACAACTTGTTATTGGAAACTTTCTTGGACTTAGTTTGTATGCTGTCGAAATGCTGTCATGCACCATTGGTGACATAGATTGATTTTATAATTTAAATATAAGTAGTCCTTGACTTAACAAGTACAGTTGGGACCAGAACCTCTGTTGCTAAGTGATGCAATTGTTAAATGAGTCACGTCCAATTTTATGACCATTTTGCCACATTTATTAAGTGAATCGCCACAATTGTTAAGTAAACCAGACCATTGTTAGGTGAATCTAGTTACCCCCATTGGGTTTGCTTATCAGAAGCCAGCTGGAAAGGTCACAAATGGTGATCACGTGACCTTAGGATGCTGCAACTTCACAAATACATGCCTGAATTTTGATCACAGGACTACAGGGATGCTGCAATGGTCGTAAGTATAAGGACCAGTTTGTAAGGCACTTTTTTCAGCACCATAATCTTGAATAGCCACTAAATAGATGGTTACAAATTGAGGACTGCCTCTATTACATTTGCTCTATGGAAACTGTGGCAATTAAAGTTGGAGCAGATTCACCGCTGGCAATTGCACAGAAGAAAGATGTGATTACTTCCAACCCTTCGGCACAATTACAAGTTGATAAATGAGACAGATGAGGTAAGACTTCCAACAAACAGCCAACATACCTGTGGGGAATGATTTGTATTTATAATTTACTCATACAATAGATGCTGAGTTGGGCTAATTTGCATCTAGGAAATCCTTGCAGTACCACGGCTAGATTCCTTAGCTGAATTCAGCCCCTCTTATTTCTGATTCAGGTCATCGGTTACTAAGGTTTTGCTTCAAAGTGATTCCGAAGATCAAGCTTTAGAAAGCACAGGGTCAAGCACGGCATGCCTCCCCCCCACACCAGCCTTCCTGCTTTAAAGATGGGGAGTGTACATGCCAAAACCTTTCTCCTGAATCATTTTCAGAGCATGCACAATCTTCTTGTGCCTGATTTGCCATTAATTAAACAATGCCATCGCCAGCTCGTCACTGTTTTCAAGAGATGACAAAGGGTGCAGAAGGCTCACTGACAGAACTATTGAATTTGCTCGGGATCCATATAAATGACTAGGACCCAAAGGATAATGGAAGCCTGGTCTCCACTTAAGAACCGGATAAAATACTAGTGGAAAGAAATCAGTTGGAGATCAAAATGGATGACTGACTTCCTGATGGCAGGGCCCTTAACTTTCTGTGGGTGGCCCAGAGTTTGACTAGTACAAAAACAGAACAAAAGAAATGGAGTTAAGATTTTCTGATCCCCAGCTCCCTTGAGAGTTTGGGGTGTGTGTGTGTGTGTGTTAATTAGGTGAAGTTTATTTTAGAGGATACACCATGTTTTCAGGGAATGCCCCTTCCCTAAATATTAAGAAACCATGCCATTAATTGTGGATTAATGAATTCACTTGGGGAACCATGGATGAAGAACTCCCTTGCATCAGGCAAGCAAACACTATTTTCACTATAGGACGAGATACAGTCTTCTAAGAATAATACGATGGCAGCAGGTAGTGTTCGGAATGGGACAACCCACTATGGCCAACTCTCCATGGCCAACTCAGCATGGGACAACTTGTCACAGGACAATTCAACAATTCAACAATTCCATGCGGCCGGCCTGGCGTAGTTTTGATTGGGTTTTGTTAGGGGTTTTATATTTTAGAGCAGGCTTTTATGTAATATTTACTGTGACTTTTATTATGGCCTGTTCACCGCCCTGAGTCCCGTAAGGGAGATAGGGCGGTATATAAATTTAAATAATAATAATAATTATTATTATTATTATTTAAAATAATTAAAAATTATTTTTATTTTTGCCATTCACATTTCATTTTGTCCCCCTCCCTTTGCATCCTTTCTTTACTGATTCCATGCCACCATTTCTTTGATATTAGTGTAACTCTTGCTCAGCCATGAATTGTCCTGCGGCAAGTTGCCTCATGGTGAGTTGGCTGCAGTGGATTAGCCGTGGTGAATTAGCCACAGTGAGTTGGCCGTGGCGAGTTGTCCTAGACCAGGGGTAGGCAACCTTGGCTCTTTTATGACTCGTGGACTTCAACTCCCAGAATTCCTGAGCCAGCATGGTTCAGCTTGGAAACCTCTCCCTTTCCCCTCAGCATGGCTGGCTCAGGAATTCTGGGAGTTGAAGTCCACGAGTCATAAAAGAGCCAAGGTTGCCTACCCCTGTCCTAGACCCTATAATGTTTCACTCATCCTACAAAGACATTCTACTGCTCCTTCTCTCCAGTGTAAGAAACATTTCCAGGCACATGCAAAATGTATATTTTACTGCTTTTTCACATTACAAATAGTCCTCGACTTACAACAGTTCATTTAATGACCATTTGAAGTTACCACAACACTGGAAAAAAAGACTTACAATTGTTTTTCACACGTACGATTGTTGCGGCATCCCTATAGGCAGGTGATCAAAATTCTATAACTGACTTATATTTATGACGGTTGCAGGGTCCTAGGGTCATGTGATCCCCTTTTGCCACCTTCAGACAAGCAAAGTCAATGGGGGAAGCCATATTTTACAATCTTTCTTGCTGCAGTTGTTAAGTGAATCACTCAGTTGTTAAGTTAGTAACATCATTGTTAAGTGAATCTGGCTTCCCAGTAGACTCTGCTTGTCAGAAGGTCACAGAAGATTGACGACATGATCCCTGGGACCGTGCAACAGTCACAAATATGACTCCGTTTCCAAGTGTCTGAATTTTGATCATGGGACCATGGGGATGCTGCATAAGTGTGAAAAACGATCATAAGGCACATTTTTCAGTGCGGTTGTAACTTCAAATGGTCACTAAATGAACTGTTGTAAGTCAAGGACTACCTGTAATAGAGTTGATGATTTTGGACCTCTAGATATGAGATCACCAAATACAAAATCTTTAAAATCAACATACAGAGAGAGAGAGAGAGAGAGAGAGAGAGAGAGAGAGAGAGAGAGAGAGAGAGAGAGAGAGAGAGAGAGCCCCAAATCATCCCAATTTATATCCTACATCCATGTAGCCAAGCTGTGCCCCTAATGATGAATGGAGTCTTTGAAAGCTATTTTTCAAGAAAATGTGTCAGTCTGAAAAGGTAATCGCAGACTCCTCCTGGTTTGGGGGCATCTTGCATTTTCCTTGTCTAGCATCTCTAGCCTTTACCCAGATATACTGGAGGGATAACACAGCATTAATTTCCCTTTCCTGGCACATTGGGGGGGGCCCTTCTGGAGTCACATGGGAATCTTGAACAAGGATGTCCTTGTGCATTGAAGGAGATACAATCAATTTTTGAGCGCTAAGGATCTCACTGAATGTGTAAGGAAAGCTGAAATTCTGCCCTGATGTTTCTCAATGCTACAGTATGTGAGAATGAGAATTAGGGAGTTTGCCTCAAGAATCCGAGTAAGATAAATGCTGCCTTTTGAAAAGAAGAAAAAGTTGGCATCCATTTAGATAGCATCCATTTATTGTCCCCAGCAGCAAATTCAAACACTGGATTGAGAAAACGGCATTATTATTATTATTATTATTATTATTATTATTATTATTATTATTATTATTATTATTACTACTACTACTACTACTACTACTACTACTATTACTATTATTATTATTATTTAAATTTATATAGCCATGTGCTAAGAAAAGGGGAAACAAGGAGGTTTGCAATGATCTGCTGTCCCAATTCCACATGTAGAAGAGAGGGAGAGGCTACTTGTATTGCATTAGGGAAGGGGAGGGGAGGGAAGGAGAGGAGAGAAAAGGAGAAAAGGAGAAGAGAAGAGGGGAGGAGAGAGGAGAGAGGAGAGAGGAGAGAGGAGAGAGGAGAGAGGAGAGAGGAGAGGAGATACAAAATAAAAAGACTGGCAAACAGAAGTAGAACAAATGAAAGGAAGCAAAACAAAAGGAAGCAAAATTAGTACCGGTATTAATAATAATAGGTACCTTGGGTGCAATTCCAAAACAATTGAAGCACCACTTGAATACCATCGGCATTGGCAAAATCACCACCAGTCAAATTGCAAAAGACAGCTTTACTTGGAATAGCTTACATTCTGCGACAATATCTTTAACACTACCAAACAACATCTTCCTATCCCAAGAACCCGATAGGACAGGTGGATAAAAATGCCAAATCCAGTTTAAACATCTGGCTGGCTATGTGACCAATCTGAAATAATAATTTAATTGATATGCCATCCAATTCCAGGCAACTTTGTGAGGTCATGGCAGGCATCCTTTTAATTAAAAAGAAAAGACTTGTTTCTACAAAATGTGATTTTCCAAGCACGCTATGACTGTTTTTGCATTCAGGGCTTGAATGTACTGTTAGAGCTAATGGAAAATAGATACCACATCTATCTGGATTTTTCCTGCTGGAAAAATATTTCTGTGGGATTTTCTTGTGCATAACTCATGTTGGAAATATTAAATGCAGCTCTCAATAGAGTGTATTTCTCAGTAACTCCCAGGGTTTGGGCTGTTAGTAATAATAAGGACTAATATACCATTTGAAAAAAAAAATAGGTCACATTCTTTTAATGAAATTTAGTATCATTCTCTCTTCTGCCTCCTGCCCCCCCCTCAAATCATCAATAACCATGCACAATTCTAATCCCCCAGACCTCTGGAGGAGACTTCAGATCACACATATTTCTGCAGGAATTTGAGAAACCCAGCCCTGTGTGCCTTGCACCCCCAAAACTCGTTTACCTTGTTTGGGAAATCACATAAAGTGCTGGCTTTGACTTTTGGCTAAAGTCCTGTTTCCCCGCCTCCCCTTTCTATCTCCTTGAAAAAGAAACTTGGTTTCTATGTGCTTGTCTTGGTCTGGAATGAAAAACATCAACAAAAGAAAGAAACTGGGGTGGAAGGGTTCCAAGGAGGAAANTCAGCTTCAATGTAGTTGAGGGTCAATTCACTTTAGTTATTAGAACAACCAAAATGCAGTTTTAGCTTAAAATCCACTTCTTAGGCAAATACATTCTATTGATGAATGAAATGCTTCACAAATTCACCATCCAGTTTGAGAAAGTAACAGAACTGTTGCAGACCATAATTTGGGGGTGGGACCGGAAGGGAAGAAGTCACATGGATTTCTCTTGGTTCTAACATGGAAACAACTTATTATTAGAAGCCTTCTTGGACTTAGTTTGTATGCTGTCAAAATGCTGTCATGCACCATTGGTGACATCGATTGATTTTATAATTTAAATATAAGTAGTGTTTGACTTAACAACCAGAGTTGGGACCAGAACCTCTGTTGCTAAGTGATGCAATTGTTAAATGAGTCACGTCCAATTTTATGATCATTTTGCCACATTTATTAAGTGAATCACCACAATTGTTAAGTAAACCAGACCATTGTTAGGTGAATCTAGTTACCCCCATTGGGTTTGCTTATCAGAAGCCAGCTGGAAAGGTCACAAATGGTGATCACGTGACCTTAGGATGCTGCAACTTCACAAATACATGCCTGAATTTTGATCACAGGACTACAGGGATGCTGCAATGGTCGTAAGTATAAGGACCAGTTTGTAAGGCACTTTTTTCAGCACCATAATCTTGAATAGCCACTAAATAGGTGGTTACAAATTGAGGACTGCCTCTATTACATTTGCTCTATGGAAACTGTGGCAATTAAAGTTGGAGCAGATTCACCGCTGGCAGTTGCACAGAAGAAAGATGTGATTACTTCCAACCCTTCGGCACAATTACAAGTTGATAAATGAGACAGATGAGGTAAGACTTCCAACAAAACAGCCAACATACCTTTGGGGAATGATTTGTATTTATAATTTACTCATACAATAGATGCTGAGTTGGGCTACTTTGCATCTAGGAAATCCTTGCAGTACCACGGCTAGATTCCATAGCTGAATTCAGCCCCTCTTATTTCTGATTCAGGTCATCGGTTACTAAGGTTTTGC
This sequence comes from Protobothrops mucrosquamatus, assembly GCF_001527695.2. Classification (NCBI taxonomy): domain Eukaryota; kingdom Metazoa; phylum Chordata; class Lepidosauria; order Squamata; family Viperidae; genus Protobothrops; species Protobothrops mucrosquamatus. The sequence continues at coordinate 49,044 of NW_015386912.1, read as the reverse complement.
TTCAAAGTGATTCCGAAGATCAAGCTTTAGAACAGTGGTTCTCAACCTTTTTAATGCCGCGACCTCAACCGGTCGTAAGTTGAGGACTAAACCGGTCATAAGTCGAGGACTAAACCGGTCATAAGTCGAGGACTAAACCGGTCATAAGTCGAGGACTACCCAACTGGTCGTAAGTCGAGGACTTTCCCTGCCCGGGAGTGCCGCGCATGCGTGGTTCCGCCCCCTGCACCGGCCGAGGCATAGCTGGCAAGCAGCAGAGACGGAGCAGGCCGACCACCAGCTGGCCCAGCCCAAGGGAGGTAAGGCACCTGCTGGAAAAGGGGAAAAAAATGGCGGACAAAAAAAATGGCAGACAAAAAAATGGCGGACAGCCTTGCTTGGTGACCCCCGTGAAATGGTTGATTGACCCCAAATGGAGTCGCGACCCATAGGTTGAGAACCGCTGCTTTAGAAAGCACAGGGTCAAGCATGGCATGCCTTCCCCCCCCACACACACCAGCCTTCCTGCTTTAAAGATGGGCAGTGTACATGCCAAAACCTTTCTCCTGAATCATTTTCAGAGCATGCACAATCTTCTTGTGCCTGATTTGCCATTAATTAAACAATGCCATTGCCAGCTCATCACTGTTTTCAAGAGATGACAAAGGGTGCAGAAGGCTCACTGACAGAACTATTGAATTTGCTCGGGATCCATATAAATGATTAGGACCCAAAGGATAATGGAAGCCTGGTCTCCACTTAAGAACCGGATAAAATACTAGTGGAAAGAAATCAGTTGGAGATCAAAATGGAGGAGCGACTTTCTGATGGCAGGGCCCTTAACTTTCTGTGGGTGGCCCAGAGTTTGACTAATACAAAAACAGAACAAAAGAAATGGAGTTAGGATTTTCTGATCCCCAGCTCTCTTGAGAGTTTGGGGTGTGTGTGTGTTAATTAGGTGAAGTTTATTTTAGAGGATACACCATGTTTTCAGGGAATGCCCCTTCCCTAAATATTAAGAAACCATGCCATTAATTGTGAATTAATGAATTCACTTGGGGAACCATGGATGAAGAACTCCCTTGCATCAGGCAAGCAAACACTATTTTCACTATAGGACAAGATACAGTCTTCTAAGAATAATACGATGGCAGCAGGTGGTGTTCGGAATGGGACAACCCACTATGGCCAACTCTCCACGGCCAACTCAGCATGGGACAACTCGTCACAGGACAATTCAACAATTCAATTTAATGATTTAAAATAATTAAAAATTATTTTTATTTTTGCCATTCACATTTCATTTTGTCCCCCTCCCTTTGCATCCTTTCTTTAATGATTCCATGCCACCATTTCTTTGATATTAGTGTAACTCTTGCTCAGCCACGAATTGTCCTGCGGCAAGTTGCCTCGTGGCGAGTTGGCTGCAGTGGATTAGCCGTGGCGAATTAGCCACAGTGAGTTGGCCTTGGCGAGTTGTCCTAGACCAGGGGTAGGCAACCTTGGCTCTTTTATGACTCGTGGACTTCAACTCCCAGAAATCCTGAGTCAGCATGGTTCAGCTTGGAAACCTCTCCCTTTCCCCTCAGCATGGCTGGCTCAGGAATTCTGGGAGTTGAAGTCCACGAGTCATAAAAGAGCCAAGGTTGCCTACCCCTGTCCTAGACCCTATAATGTTTCACTCATCCTACAAAGACATTCTACTGCTCCTCCTCTCCAGTGTAAGAAACATTTCCAGGCACATGCAAAATGTATATTTTACTGCTTTTTCACATTACACATAGTCCTCGACTTACAACAGTTCATTTAATGACCATTTGAAGTTACCACAACACTGGAAAAAAAGACTTACAATTGTTTTTCACACGTACGATTGTTGCGGCATCCCTATAGGCAGGTGATCAAAATTCTATAACTGACTTATATTTATGACGGTTGCAGTGTCCTAGGGTCATGTGATCCCCTTTTGCCACCTTCAGACAAGCAAAGTCAATGGGGGAAGCCATATTTTACAATCTTTCTTGCTGCAGTTGTTAAGTGAATCACTCAGTTGTTAAGTTAGTAACATCATTGTTATGTGAATCTGGCTTCCCAGTAGACTCTGCTTGTCAGAAGGTCACAGAAGATTGACGACATGATCCCTGGGACCGTGCAACAGTCACAAATATGACTCAGTTTCCAAGTGTCTGAATTTTGATCACGGGACCATGGGGATGCTGCATAAGTGTGAAAAACGATCATAAGGCACATTTTTCAGTGCGGTTGTAACTTCAAATGGTCACTAAATGAACTGTTGTAAGTCAAGGACTACCTGTAGTAGAGTTGATGATTTTGGACCTCTAGATATGAGATCACCAAATACAAAATCTTTAAAATCAACAGAGAGAGAGAGAGAGAGAGAGAGAGAGAGAGAGTCTTGGCATTTTATGGTAGCCCCAAATCATCCCAATTTATATCCTACATCCATGTAGCCAAGCTGTGCCCCTAATGATGAATGGAGTTTTTGAAAGCTACTTTTCAAGAAAATGTGTCAGTCTGAAAAGGTAATCGCAGACTCCTCCTGGTTTGGGGGCATCTTGCATTTTCCTTGTCTAGCATCTCTAGCCTTTACCCAGATATACTGGAGGGATAACACAGCATTAATTTCCCTTTCCTGGCACATTGGGGGGGGGGGGTCCCTTCTGGAGTCACATGGGAATCTTGAACAAGGATGTCCTCGTGCATTGAAGGAGATACAATCAATTTTTGAGCGCTAAGGATCTCACTGAATGTGTAAGGAAAGCTGAAATTCTGCCCTGATGTTTCTCAATGCTACAGTATGTGAGAATGAGAATTAGGGAGTTTGCCTCAAGAATCTGAGTAAGATAAATGCTGCCTTTTGAAAAGAAGAAAAAGTTGGCATCCATTTAGCTAGCATCCATTTATTGTCCCCAGCAGCAAATTCAAACACTGGATTGAGAAAACGGCCTTAGCCATGTGCTAAGAAAAGGGGAAACAAGGAGGTTTGCAATGATCTGCTGGCCCAATTCCACATGTAGAAGAGAGGGAGAGGCTACTTGTATTGCATTAGGGAAGGGGAGGGGAGGGAAGGAGAGGAGAGGAAAGGAGAGGAGAGGAGAAAAGGAGAAGAGAGAAAGAGAAGAGAAGAGAAGAGAAGAGAAGAGGGGAGGGGAGGGGAGGGGAGAGGAGAGAGGAGAGAGGAGAGGAGAGGAGATACAAAATAAAAAGACTGGCAAACAGAAGTAGAACAAATGAAAGGAAGCAAAACAAAAGGAAGCAAAATTAGTACCGGTATTAATAATAATAGGTACCTTGGGTGCAATTCCAAAACAATTGAAGCACCACTTGAATACCATCAGCATTGGCAAAATCACCACCAGTCAAATTGCAAAAGACAGCTTTACTTGGAATAGCTTACATTCTGCGACAATATCTTTAACACTACCAAACAACATCTTCCTATCCCAAGAACCCGATAGGTGGATAAAAATGCCAAATCCAGTTTAAACATCTGGCTGGCTATGTGACCAATCTGAAATAATAATTTAATTTATATGCCATCCAATTCCGGGCAACTTTGTGAGGTCATGGCAGGCATCCTTTTAATTAAAAAGAAAAGACTTGTTTCTACAAAATGTGATTTTCCAAGCACGCTATGACTGTTTTTGCATTCAGGGCTTGAATTTACTGTTAGAGCTAATGGAAAATAGATACCACATCTATCTGGATTTTTCCCGCTGGAAAAATATTTCTGTGGGATTTTCTTGTGCATAACTCATGTTGGAAATATTAAATGCAGCTCTCAATAGAGTGTATTTCTCAGTAACTCCCAGGGTTTGGGCTGTTAGTAATAATAAGGACTACTATACCATTTGAAAAAAAAAATAGGTCACATTCTTTTAATGAAATTTAGTATCATTCTTTCTTCTGCCTCCTGCCCCCCCCTCAAATCATCAATAACCATGCACAATTCTAATCCCCCAGACTTCTGGAGGAGACTTCAGATCACACATATTTCTGCAGGAATTTGAGAAACCCAGCCCTGTGTGCCCACGTGGGGGTTTTGAGCAAATGGAACAAACCCTTTAGTGTATTTCACGACCGAAACTGAAAACCGATTTCAGGACAAAGGGGCGGAGGGGAAAGATAGAGGAACTTTTTCTTTGAACCAAAGATACACGAACAGAACCAGACCTTACTTTTTGTAGTTGTTTTCTTTCTTTGACCCCACCTTCCCAAGGTTCCTCCTTTTTCTTGCTCAAAGCTTCCACCCTGTTGTAGCCACTCCCTCATATGCTGACAGTTCTTTGGAAATGAGACTGCTGTCCATCTCCCGGTGGATTTTAATAGTCTTTTAAGCAGGCATGGCCTCCTCGATGGACGACCCTGTGGAGAGGCTTCAGGATGAAGTCTCTTGTTCCATCTGCCTGGAGTATCTGAGGGACCCAGTGACCATCGACTGTGGCCACAACTTCTGCCAGGCTTGCATCTCAGACTATTGCGAGCGAGGAGCTGGTTCCATAACCGGGGCAGCTCTCTGCCCCCAGTGCCGGGCGGGGTTTTTGCTAAGCAGCTCCCGCCCCAACAAGCAGCTGGCCAATATCGTGGAGGGCATTGAGCGGCTGGCTCGGAGGCCCAGCCAAGGACTTGCTGAGGCCCTGTGTGAGAAGCATGGCAAAAAGATGAGGCTTTTCTGCCAGGACGATGGGGAGTCCATTTGCTTAGTGTGTGACAAATCTCGGGAGCATCATATGCACTCGGTGCTGCCCATTGAGGAGGCTGCTCACGATTACAAGGTAAGGAGGAAGCTGGGTCTGGGTTCCAAATAGGAAGCCCTGAAGTGAGGACAGGCTGGGCTTCTTTGTCTGTCCAAATCCTCACTGGGGAGGCTTTGGGCCAGTTACACATGCTCAGTCCAGCTTACCTCATAAGGTTGTTGTTTTTGAGGGTAGACCTCTCAGGTAAACCTCCTTTGCTGTTGGGGAGAAAGTGGGGTATATAAGTGAAACATAAATGTAGAAAACTCTTACTATTCTTAGATTCAAATTGTCCAGGCAGTATTCAACTCTTCTTCCCTACATCAATGGGTTTCTGCTAGAAGGGTAGTGTTGTCACATGCAAATGATACACAGTTTCGTCAAATAACCCAATCTGCCTAATTTACACAATGATAAGCTCATGTGGGGGATGTCATTGTTGCTGCTAACCATTGTGTGGGCCTATATATTCTCTTTTTTGTTTTTAAAACAGCTTTCCATGAGTCTCAACTTTATTTTGGTAGAGAAAAATACATAAATGACGAAAGTGTCTAGCAGTGTCTCAACCACCTTGGCCTTGAGGGGCTATGAACATTTATTAGGTTTTTTGAACATAATACAAGATTAATTTTGCTACTCTCAAAATCCTTACTGCACATTGCTTGGGAAAATTAATCTTTGCCCTTGCTCTGTGGATCTGCAGAACAACCTTGGGAGGTTTCATGAACATTAAAAGGAGGGGAAATGTTGCCTTCCATTTCTCGGCTTTTTAAGATCCTTGAAGTAGTACATATGAATCTCCTTGTGGCCTCCCATCCAGGCACTTTTAGTTTCCAAAGTCTTACAGCATCGGCTGCTCTGAGATCTCTCTCTGAACCACATGTTTTGATTAGCTTGAAACTCTTAAGATTCTTTCAAAGTTGCAGATTTTTTTTAAGGCCAATATTCCCTCGTGTTCCCATGCAATCTTGTCCTTACCTTTCTTTAAATGCTGCCTATAATCCAGAGGTGGCTTGTTTCTTCCGGAACCAGTTCTGATAGAAATACTTTTAGCTTTCAGTACCTGAGAACTTTCCAAATGAAGCCTGGCAGGAACCATTTTCATGGTTGGTATCATTGCTCTTCTTTCCTTCGTAGTTGTTGACAACTTTCTTCATGCAACAATTATAGACTAACCAAACTGGACTCTGCAAGATCTCCTATATTCACCATGCAACATTACAAGCTTACAGAGAGGATGTAGTTTGTGATATGTTTTATTTCTGTGCTTTGAAGAGGCAGCATTGGGATGGAGAGAAACCTAGGGGAATTCCTAATGAAACCCACAAGCTTACTTCCTTCCCTCTTAAAGAAGTAATTGCCTTTTTTGGGTGGTCTTCTAAAAGCAATAATGTTGAAGCCCCTGCAAAATGTTAAAAGAAATATAAACCCAATGGTGGGATTCAGCCAGTTCGCACCACTTCGGCAGAACCGGTAGCTAATTTTTTGTTGCCCAGGCCCAGAATGGACTTCCGGAAGCGGCATCCACACAGAGAACCAGTCGTTCACATATTTGAATCCCACCACTGAATAAGCCCCTCTAATATGAGAATTGTACAAAGCTGTTCATCATCTTGTTTAATTTTAACCAATTATACATCTCTGTTTTTTACAATAGCTATAGCTTCTAAAAATATCTGTATCTTACAGCCAAACGTTACACAACTTTTTTTCTTTTATTCCCAAAGCCCACATTGAGTACGGGTGTGTGTATGGGGAAAAAGGAATGTACTGAGCAGGATTATGTTACAAAGTGGATAGCATCTCATTATGAAGATGGATAGGTTATGCATTTTCCAGGAATGTTACTTTTTGAAAGGGTGTTTTTGTTTCTTTGTTTGGGAAGCATATATTGGTAATTAAGAGTACAGCTTTCCTGTATATCCAGCCTCAGAATTATGAGAAATTATGCTGCTTATTTTTGTATGTCATCTAAGCAAAACATCCAACAAAATCCTTTCTCTTTTCTGGGCCAATTTCCTCCTTCCCCCTATCTTTCCATGACTGTCTGACTCTAACTAGAAGAAATGTTTTTGTAAACTTGCTAATTGCTTTTAATCTTAAATTGTTCTCAGATTTAATTTATATACTTCCCAGATTAAATTTGTTAGATCGCGCAGGCAGTAAGACACGAGTCGAGTGACAGTCAGCTCTCGGTTTATTGGCAAGGCATAAAGTAAATCCGGACTGGCTCTCTGGGCCAGGGAAGCCCTCTTTTATGGGATTCCCCTGGCTTGTAATCACACAATTCCATTGGCTGGCAAGACCCTGTTGCTAGTTAGCCAACCAGCAATGGGCATGAAACTGTATGCAGATGGAAAAGGGCAATCACCCTTAATGGGCGATCAATGGTGAAAGGCAATCACCCTTAATGGGTGATCAGGATATGCATAGGGGATTAAGGGGGGGGGGAATACAAAGAACACAACAAAATTTTTATACTTCTATAGGCACTGACCATCAAAATTAGTAATCCGAAAGAAAAAAGTAGTTATTTTTAACAAACGCATATATTAGAAAGCAAACAAACAGCTAGAAACAGCTCTGTTAAGATATTTGTATATGGCGGTAATGTTCTACAAACATATGTTGAGCAATTCCCCCCCCCAATCCTTGTGATTCTAAGCATTACATTTAGGAATTAGGATTGCTAACTTTTTTTTCCCAACCTGGTGATTCCCCCCCCCTCATTCCTTCAGTTTTTTACAACTTGGGCAGAGTTAAGCCAAATGAACTTTTCTGAGCAGACAGACAAAAGAGTTTTAAAAAGTCACCCCTCCCTCCCATTTCTATATATCAGCTTCTAAAGTGCAATAGAACACAACTGGAAAATAAATAGAAATTCTGTTGTTATTCATTAAAAGGCAACTACACCCCCCCCTTTTCTTTCTCTTTTTCATATTATTGTGCTAACATTGTTCTGCTTGCAGCAGCAATGAGCTCACATCATTGCTGCCAACTTTTTATTCTCTTTTCCTATCTTTTTAAAAATAACAGGTGGAAGTGGAAGCATTTTCAGACAATGCTTATCTCCACATTTCACAACCTTTATCGTGAAATGTCCACCTCCTGCTTTCCTCAGGAAGTAGAGACAACCAGGTCAAACTGTTTTTCCTCTAAATAAAAAAGCCCTTGGGAAAACGTTGTAAAGCTCTTCCTTTGCTGAAATTTGGTTTTGTCAACACTTTACTGATCGTTCCTTCTTATCAGAGAATGGAACAGCTCTGTTTTCATAAAATTAATGAGTGCTTATGCTTTAAATGTCAACTTGTGGTATAAAAGTTTTTAAAACCTTATCTCTAAGCTCAGTGATTTCTCCAATAATTACTTTCTCTGGTTGGTGATCTCCTACCAACCATAAACAGAGATGAATTAACAGAAAAAGCTTCCTTGAAGCATATCTAGAGTTTTTGCTCTAGGTCAGGGGTGGGGAACGATAGTCCTTTTATGACTTGTGGACATGCTGTTGTCAAACCTTCGAACGGTTCTGTCTGCAGCCATCTTTACTTCATTTTTGGTTGCCACAGCCATGCAGGGGGGAGATGTGTTCTTTTAATTTAGCCATAACAAATACTTTCTTATGGGAACTGAAGCTGCCTACATTTTGGCAGGCTGGAGATACTGTTAGAAAGCCCGTCAAAGTAGTTAATTGGGGATTGTGATTTATGACAACTGTAGGGGTGGGGAGTTCAACTTTTACTTTGTAACCTTTGGGGGGGGGAACTTTCAGTCTTGGGTTCACCTTTGTTCGTGCCGATACTATGTAGCCATTAAAAGTATTCTTTGAGGAATGCAATTACTTCAGAGTTATTTTCTTCTGGCCTCATCTATCGGAACCATGACAGCTGTCTCAGGAATTCTGGGAGTTGAAGTCCACAAGTCATAAAGGGGCCATCGTTCCCCATCTCTGCTCTAGGTAGATCCATGGATAAGTGTTAGTGTAGACATAGTCACATTGGTAAACATAGGTAAACTTAGCCAAGAATTGTTAGTCATGAACATCATTTTGGGGGCCAGAGACTCCTGTCTTGAGATGATAGTCCTATAGAACAATGGCTAGAAAAGCTCAATTCACACAGAGATCATTCCTGAAGAAAAGAGAGGAGACTGTGGCCCTCCAAAAGTTACTGAACTATAACCTCTCCTTCACTGTTGGCCCTACTAGCTGAGGCTGCTGGGAAGTGTAGCTTTGGAGAGAGGGGGTTACAAGTTCCCAACCCCTGTGCTCCCAACTTTCCCAGTATAGTATGTTAGTTTGAAGGCGTATTCATATCTTCATCCAGGCCTCATATGCATTTTCTTTCCTAGATGAAACTCCAGGAAGCTGTGGACACTCTCAGAAAAATTCTGGCAGAAGCAATGAAGCTGGAAGTCCAAGAGAAGGAGAAAACCAGCCAATGGAAGGCAAGCCCCTAATCATGTCCCCCTGACTCTGACTAGCTCTTTTTTACCCTGAGTCCTAACTAATAGGGTCGTATGCAGATTCTTCGGTGAGGTGGCACTTCTTTAAGTGCCTGGCTAGCTTTATGGTGGGGGAGATGCATAGGGAAATCCAGCCTCTTAGAGATTCAACAGGGTTGTATACAAGGTTTTTGAACAGCTCCAAATATGCACTGTAGATCCCAAAGAAGAGATTTGCACAATCCTACTAATCATGAAGGAGTAGAAATATTAAGGGAATTGCTAGTCAGGTGCAGTAAAGTGCTATACTGCACTCCATGAATCAATGGAAAGGTGCCATCACTGCTGATGCCTGTGCTCTGTCCTTCAGGATCAAAGCCACAAGTGGTCCTGTTGTTACCATTTTAATGAAAGATAAGTGAAGAAAGCAATATTTCATATCTCTTCCCACAAAGCACCCCTGGGAAGAACAAGCAGCAGTTTCTGTCCTTAATAGGTGGTGGATGAGGATGGGCAAGTATAGGTAAAGGCTTAGAGTGGCTAGTTTAGCTACTTTGCAAATTGGAGATGTTCTGTGTCTGATATCTGTGCAATTTGGGCTATATCTCTGCATAGCTGTAATATTCTTCTGAAACAAACTAAACCAGTATCCAAAAACTAGCCTGGTGGATCTCACAATGTCAAGAAGAGGATGAAGCAGAAAAGAGTGATCAGCAATGAGTTTTGCAAGAGCATGGCAGTACTGAGAGCAGGTGCCTGAGGTTGTAAGCCCTGGAAGTAATTTATGAAAACAGCATTGTTTTCCCCACCAAAGTAATAGTAATAGAAACAAGTAGAACCATGTGAAATCCTTTTTTCGGCAAGAGCAAAGGAAATTTAATAATGGATTCCCTGGTGACAGGACTAGGAATACATAGCTGGCAGAACTGGTCCAAGAGAGCAATATGCTACAGGCCTAGTACTTTTTCAAAAGAGTGCTAAACCCAAATATACAAGGAGTTGTGAAAGATCTGACTAGCTCTTAAGATAGCTCTGGCCAGGTACTGTATTATACAAGCAGGTGCCTCTGTGTAACTGGGATATCTCTCAGCCAAGCCAAAATGGTCAAGGAAGGACAGTTTCCAGAGGAGAGGGGGTACCCTCCTCCTCCTCCTCCTCCTCCTCCTCCTCCTCCTCCTTCTCCTCCTTCTCCTTCTNCTTCTTCTTCTTCTTCTTCTTCTTCTTCTTCTTCTTCTTCTTCTTCTTCTTCTTCTTCTTCTTCTTCTTCTTCTTCTTCTTCTTCTTCTTCTTCTTCTTCTTCTTCTTCTTCTTCTTCTTCTGCCATATCCATTATTGGACATTGGCGATCATGTTGGCGATCCTGTTTTTATCAGCAGCTGCACGAAAAAGTGCTGCTGAGTTTTGTCCAAACCACCAAGCCTAAAGTGACTTAAAAGCAGTTGGACAAACCCTAAACTCTGACTGCATCAGCAACCACAAGAAATTTACCACAACAAAAATTGTATCAGGAAAAGAGTAAAAACACTATTTTCATACTGAAATAGCATAGATGACTTTTTGCTGCCTCCACAGTGGACTTGACAGAAGATAATGGTAACATGAGTCCACAGCAGAAAATAAAAGAGTTATGGGGGGGAGCTATTTGTGCAGTGGATGGGGGAAGTGAGGAACAGCCCTATATGAGGAACAGAAGCAAGGCAAACAGTGCCAAAGATGTGATGGATTAATGTGGCAGGTTCCTCATTCTCAGGGAGGCAAGAAGTACCAGCATGCACCTACTGCACGTGTATGTACGAGTGTGTTTGCTTTCTTTACCGCAAACTCATTTACAACCCAGAACATGAGTCAGCAGTAGCTATTTGGCTCAGATGTTGAGAAAGATCCACAGTTGCTCCAATTGTATCAAGGCGGCTTTAAGCTCTCCAGATTCAAAGATAAAAAGCATCGTTGAACCTGGAGAACTTCTGATCCCATAAGTGTGAGGAGCCGGTTCTGATGACCTGACCTGTGTTTGTGTGTAAGGTATTCCACACTTTCTCAGAGACTCTTGACCCTTGTTTGGGGGTTGGGATCGTCATATATGAAAGAACCACAGTTCTCAAGCGGTTCTCATTGTTTTGCTTTTTCGGTTATAAGGAATGTGGCTAAACTTCTACACAGGCAGGAAGAATGATACATTTACCCAAGACTCTTTACAATTAAACTATTGGGCTGCTCTGGATGAAAAGATTACGGAAAGGAAACCCCCTTCCCACAAAGGAGTTTCACAAAATCCTGGGCTTGCATAGACTGGTTTAGGGTTTCTGGGCAACTCCCTTTAAGAAGCAGTTAGGTTTTCAAGCGCTAGCAAACTTATTTTCCCCAGAACAAACTGAACCACAATTTACTTACATCTCCAGCTTGTCCTTGAGCACTGATTTAAAATTTACTTAGTAGCATAGATATGGATCTCTAAGCACCAATTATCCACTAAAATACCCAGAGAAACTCAAAACTCAGCAGGAAAAAGAATTCTGGAGAGATAAGCATATGACTTTTTTTTTTTAACAGTTAAAAAGTTTGTTCTGTAACACTTTAAAGGCAAACTACAAATCTGTTATAATAATAATAATAAAAAATCCACTTCAGGAGTTGCCACTATAAATATATACAAAACATGGTGCTGGGAAATAGTAAACAAGGTTATTTTAAAGACACGAAAATCAGGAAGTGCAGATGGTGACAATGACTTAAGCACTGCTGAAAGCAAAACCATGTAACTTGTCCCTCCGTTCTGGTTCAGAAGGCTGGAAGATAGGCGATGTAAAACCAATTGAAAAAAGAACTAAGAAAGCTTAAGGTGTGCCCTAGGTAAATTCACTGAAGTGGCAATCAAAGACAAAAAAACAATAAAGTATATAGGAGCAAATTATGTAAATTAGCACAGTTCACATTCCGATAGCAGATCATTTGCATAAGGACATACCGGTAAGTACTGCCAGTAAGTACTAACAATACTATTTTTTCTCTCTAAGCTACATTCCTTTTATATTATCTTCTACAACAGTGGTTCCCAAACTTTTCTATACCCCGCAGCCCTAGAATGCTTCTGATATATTCTCACACCCTTACAAAAGTTCAAAACAACGGCAATGAATTTGCATATACACTATCATTTTGAAAAGCCAAGTTTTTTGCACCCCCTGGAATATCATCTGGTTGGGAACCCCTGGTTGGGAACCCCTGTTCTACAAACTTAGTTTGAATGAAAAAAATTTTAGGGGAAAATGCAGGATGATCCAGGACTCCATTTGTTGTGGCCATCTGGATGTGGGGGAATCTACTTTGAGCTAAAGTGGATCTGTAATGGATTTATTAACTATCCATTGTTCCTTTGTCATATGCTGATGGATGTTAATTTGATCCTGACTGCAATTATATATGCTCTCTAATGTGTTATTTTCTTTCTAAGGGCAGATGCTTCAGTGTTAACCTCCTGAATGGGGGTTAGTATTATTAAGGAAAATAATGCAATATTTTAATATTAATCATTATTAAAATATTTCTTTAATATTAAAGAAATATTTTAATATATTTCTTTAATACTAAAGAAATATATTAAAGTATTTCTTTAATATTAGTTTGAATCATCCAATGTCCAGCATTGCTTTCTCTTGATGTCCCTGCTAGGATAAAGTCAAGAAACACAGAGTACTTATCATATCAGGGTTTGAAAAACGCCGCCAGGCACTGGCAGAAGAGGAACAGCTACTTTTGAAGCATCTTCAAGAGGAGGAGCTGGGAACACTAAAGAAGCTGGAGAGGAATTCAGACTTCCTTCTTGAGCAGTGTGCTGGACTGCAAAACCTCATCACAGAGATGGAACAGAAATACCAAAAACCTGCGATCTCCTTGCTCAAGGTGAGGTCTTTCAGGATGAGCCAGCTGAAAAGAGCAAGAGAAAGCAATGGCTACATGCAGCAAATTTGCCATGGCCTCTTGCTAAAGAGAGCAGCATGATGGCTCAGTGGTTAAGATGCTGGGCTTGGCAGCTGGAAAGCCCACAGCCCGGGTTTGAGACCCGAGCATTGTACAACGGGGTGAGCGCCCGTCTTTGGCTAGCTCCTGCCCACCTAGTAGTTTGAAAGCATGTAAATATGAGTAGATAAATGGGTATCACTTCGATGGGGATGAAACAGTACTCTATGACATCATACTGGCCACATTGACTGTGGAAATGTCTTCGGACAGCGCTGGCTCAGTGGCCTTGAAATGGAGATGAGCACCGTCCCTAGAGTCGGCAACGACTAGCGGAGTAAAATCGACAGGGATTCCTTGCTAAAGAGCTCAGTAATTCCTTGTAACTCTCTTTTCATGTTGTTTTGCTTTGTTTCTTGTATTATTAATCATAAAATCATTCCTGAACTGGTGCTAGAAAAGGATAGAATGTAGAATTAACAGAATGCAACCTTGGTTCATCGCCCTTTCTAGAATTTTGCAGTTGCAATAGTTTGAAGCTTGCATTATTACTGCATTTGCAATGGGACTGGATCCTGGGGAAGCTTTTTCAATTTTGTGCCTGCTATCACATGTTACGCTTTTTCTGAGCAATGTGACTTTGGAAGTTGAGGCAACAAACAAGCTGATTGATAAACTATGAACTGCATACATCCTAGATCCAGACCCTGTGCAAAATCCTATGTTATCTGATGGATAGCCTCTGACTTTGTATTTTAAGAAAATTGTAAAGCTGCTGAAAGTAATACCCCCCCCCACAACTTTCAAAAAGGACTTTGTTCCTTAGAACCTTGAGGGCCAGAAAAAAAAATATCTACCCTCCTCCCAAAAAACCAACAGATCGTATAATGTTTGATAGAGCAGCATTAACAATGGGATTCTTTATAAGTTCTTTCAGCAACTTTTTAAAAAAAATACTTGAGCCTTTACCATATTTTTTTTGTTTTTTCTTCTAGGATATTAAAAGGACCCTGACCAGGTTAGTACACTAAATTTAGACAATTGTTTGCATATTTAATTTTGAAATAAATCCTGATTGAAGTTTGTTTCAAAAGGTTGCATTTATACCCCAAAGGTACTTTTGCAGGAGGCAACTGGACTTTCTTGTTTTTCTCTGAAGATGTTTCACTTCTCATTCAAGAAGCTTCTTCAGCTCTGACTAGATGGTGGGGAATGAAAGGATTTATATTTCTTGCAGACAGCTGGTCATTTGCACACATTTGCATGACTCAGGTGACCTGAGGACACAGATAAACCTCCAAACAGCCTCAATGATTCTTCAAAAGAATGCAGATGACCAGCTGTCTGCAAGGAATATAAACCCTTCCATTCCCCACCATCCAGTCAGATCTGAAGAAGTGTCTTGGATGGGAAGTGAAATGTCTTCAAAGAAAAGCAAGAAAGTCCAGTTGCCACCTGCAAAAACATCTTTGGGACAACCTTGACCTGGATGACTGGGAATCTCCATAGACACACATATATGCACGTTGCTTTTATAAGTAATCCTCAACTTAGGACCACAACTGAGCCCAAAATTTCTGTATCATGGTTCCGACAGATGAAACTCGTCAAAGAACTTTGAGGCATTGTTTACCTTAAAGAGTAGCATAGCATCAGCAACCTAACACAATTGAAGCCAAAAACTGGATTCCCCTCCCCTGAGCACATAGTATCAAAGCACAATTTCCTCCTCCAATTAACAGTCATAAATCACAGTCTCCAATTAGTTTGAAACGCAGGCTCTCCCTCCAGTTCTCCAGGCCACCAATTCTTATCATCTTATTTCATTAACCTTGGTTCACACACTAGGTCCAGTATTATTATGTCTATCTAAACTCTCATGCACATTCCTGCCCCCCCCCAGCATCATCTAATTCTAAAAGTAAAACATAAGAAGAAAATGATTGCATCTCTAACTGTTGTCAAAGCAAAAACATCCGATGTTAGCAGCATTGACATCCTGTTGCTAAGCAAGGCAGTTGTTAAGTGAGTTGCGACCAATTTTACAACCTTTTTTTTGTGATGGTGAAGTGAATCGCTGCGGTTGCTAAGTGAATCATGAGGTTGTTAAGCAAATCCGGCTTCCCCCATTGACTTGGCTCATTGGAAGCCAGCTGGGAAGGTCACAAAGAGTGATCACATGACACCCCCCCTCCTGGGATGCTGCAACTGTCACCAATACATGCTGGTGGCCAAGAGCCTGAATTTTGATCACAGGACCGTGGGCATGCTGCAATCGTCGTAAGTGCGAGGAGTCGCTTTTTTCAGCGCTACTGTAACGTCTGAACAGTTGTTAAACCAATTGTTGTATGTCAAGAACTACCTGTGGTCAATTTCATTGTCCTTAGACTAAAAAAACCCCAAACCCGATGCTTTTAACTTCTGTGGGATAATTGATGATGCTTCTCCCTAGGAGTGAAGGACTATCCCTAAAAGAACCTCAGCCGATTTTGATGGAGTTGCAAGACTCCTATGCTGTTCCTGGGCTGATGGAGTCATTGCAAAGATACAACGGTAATTGACAGATGCTTATGTAGTGCTGGGCTCAATGTATTGGATTGGGTCCTGTGTTCCAGTTCTCACTTGACCATGGAGCTCAGAGCTTTGGACAGGCTTCCCCTCCTAGCATCACAAGATCCTTGGGGGTGACGAGGGACAAATTATGAGTCTGGCCCAAGACTTGACAGCTGTCTACCTTCACATGTTAGGACGGGAAACACAAGAGCTGTCCTGATGGTTTCTGTTTCTGCTTTCAGCGTCGGTGACCTTTGATCCGGATACAGCCAATCCTTACCTGCTCTTATCCGAGGACCGCCTCAGCGCTCAAGTGGTGGACCGGAGGCAAGATCTGCCGAAGATCTCGTCTCGCTTTGAAACATGCACTTGTTTAATGGGCCGCGAGCAGTTCAGATTTGGGAAACATTACTGGGCGGTGTGCGTGGAAGGCAAGTACAGCTGGACCCTGGGAGTGTGCAAAGAATCAGTCAGCCGCCAAGGTATCTTCACCCCCTCACCGGCAAAAGGGTTCTGGACGGTGTGGCTGAGGAATGGGGACGAGTATGCAGCACTTACGTCTCCACTCACAGAACTAGTGCTGAGATCAAAGCCAAAGCTGATTGGTATCTTCCTGGACTACGATGCAGGAGAGGTTTCTTTCTATAATAGCGATACCGGTTCCCACATCTTTACCTTCTTGGATTCCTTCTCTGAGATCCTTCGGCCTTACTTCTATCCTGGAATCCGGGCTGGGGGCCTCAACGATGCTCCCCTCATTATCCAGCCAGCCAAAGATCAGTCAAGTCTTTCTCTTCTGGCCATTGAGACCTTTTCACATCTCTAGGGCTGGTTCCAAATGACGCATTGAATCTGGAATTGGGACAACCAGGTGATGCTGTTCCTTACTTATGCTATTCTCACCTGGGTCCCTTTAACACATTTTCACCTTCTGAGACAGAGGCCATCCCTGCATCAGAAAAATGTTTCCAAATGGATCTTTGGATATGGAACAGGCATGGCTTACTCCTGTAATTTCACGAGGTGTTGCCATTCTACAGTTATTCTGTCATAAAGCCCTTTATCTCTGAATGAGTCCCCTTCTTTTTTTTCTACCCAAAAGAGGGTCTGAAAAACAATTATTGGGGATTGAGGAGGTGATGGAGTATGTACTAAGGCTGTATGTTAGCATTGGCCATTATTATTACTGTTGATGTTGGACTTTTGCAGATATTTATTTTAGTTCATATTATTATTTTCACACCTTTTGTAAATTGCTTGGATACTTCTGTTGGAAGCGATACAGAAGTACCACAAATAAATAAATAAATAAATTAAATAAATAAATAAATAAATAAATAAGGCAACAATATCCAAAATCATTTAATTTACCAGAGGAATAAACATGCAGAACTTCAAAACAGCAAGAAACCGAATTGACATAAAAGGGTTTTCTGTGGGGACAAGTGTTTATAACATCTGAGGGAAGTCTGATTTAAACTCAGATGGTTAATTTCTTTTGGGACCTTTTCTTCAGATCCTGTGGTTGGTATATGTGCTTTTTAAAAACCTCTCACGGTTTCTTTCATGTCTTTCTCTGACTTTCTCCTGTCCTTCCTCTTCCACACTTCTCCTTTTCTTTAATTCTTTGTTCGAATTACTTTTCTTTCTTCTTCTCTTCCTCCTCTTCTTTCTTTCAGCCAATTTGGCTATCTATATCTATATCATCTCTCTCTCTCTCTTTGGGAAGCCCAGTTCATACACCAAGGAAGCTGGCTATTTATTCTCTTTTTTCCAGTTTCTAGGAACTTTGCACCTTCTGCTTTGCTCATCCCTGAAACAGGAGAACGAGGGGTNCTCTCTCTCTCTCTCTCTCTCTCTCTCTCTCTCTCTCTCTCTCTCTCTCTCTCTCTCTCTCTCTCTCTCTCTCTCTCTCTCTCTCTCTCTCTCTCTCTCTCTCTCTCTCTCTCTCTCTCTCTCTCTCTCTCTCTCTCTCTCTCTCTCTCTCTCTCTCTCTCTCTCTCTCTCCTCAGTTCTGATAGTTGAACTCCATACATCTTAAAGTTGCCAAGGTTGAGAAACATTGAATTAAACGAAAGACATAGTCCTACTGTGCTACACATGTCTGCAAGTATTATAACACCCCAGTGCTGATATCTGTTTTTGCAGAACAAGTCCAATAGTTGTCACAGAATCATTTTTCTTGTGGAGGTGGGGATGTTTTAAATAATTTGTCTTAGATATACAGTACATATAAATATATATATAAAAATATTGGCAAATGATCCAGCTGTAGTCTGGACTAAATATTGGCATGTGGGTGCCAAAGTGTCTCACTCTGGATAGAAGTTTTTAAAAGCCACCTTAGAATCAAGCCAGCATGACTACAGGGCTGGAGCAACTAAAACTAAGTGTGGATATGCTCTAGAGGGCACCGCTGATGTTCACTCTTTTGTGTTGAGGGTACCAGCATCAAGATTAGGTGGCTTCTATATAGTTTGCTTATTATCTATTGCTAGTGTGGTTTATTAATATACTTAATGTTTTAGCATTATCACTTTGTTCACGTTTGTAATTTACCAAGAATGTCTTTAAAATGTTAAAACATTTCTTTGCAGGATACTCGTTCACCGCTAGAGGTCCCCCTAACCTTCTGTTAATTGTCAGGCAGAAGTCAAGAGTCTTTTTTCCAAGTTATTACAATTCTACTTGATTATGTACAAGCTGGTCTTAATGCAGAAGTATCCACAGGATCCAATGCTTTTGTCCAAATGCTGAAAGCAATGTAATGCTGTCACAATGCAAGCTCTGTGTTTTGTACATGTGTACAACGTCATTACACTTGTACAAATACCGGTAATTGACTGCCTACTTTTATTACCTTCTCGCTTTCAGAATGGATCTGTTTTCAGAGAAAAGAGACAAGCTTATGATTTATGACCCTGATTATGCATCTAAAATTTCTCCTATAGCTTTACTGGATGTAAAGCTCCAGTCAGTAAGTGAGCAGCTTCTATATCCCTTGCGGTAATCAGGTTAAAGAAACAATCATAAAAACAATAACATTCAGAATAACAATTACTCCAAGACAAACCAGAAGAACGTAGTGCTGGGAAATCCCATTAACAATAAACATTCCCATAAGGGATTTTTCAGATCCCAGAAGCTCGCTGAAACAGGCAGGTCTTAATTGCCTGTTTAAGTGTTCTGATCTCCATCAGGAGACTATTCCAGAAAAGTGGGGTTTGGGAAGGGAGACGCGACTCAAGAAGCTTGTCCCCAAAGTAGTGACTTTCCCTCAGGGGAGGGTTCTAAGGGAACCTACCCAACTTACTGCACAAGGAAAAGCTACTGGAAGAAGTGGTTCCCAAAGATCCTGAGGTCCTGAACCAAGAAGGGTTTTCAAGTAACATCCAGCACCATGAAGTGGCATCCAGAATTCAAATGGTAACCAAACCCAGTGCAGTGCTAAGAGCAGACCAACTAATATCTGTATCTACCTGAGTTACTACATTTTGGACCATCTGCAGCCCATGTAGAAAGAACACAGTAAATATAGTATTGAATAATCTCAAGAGGTCCATTCATGTCTATGTGACTCTCATGCCTTTAAGGGCCCGATGCTTTAGGTAAAATTGACCAGGAAAAAAAAAATGATACAAGAAGCACTGTGTAGCTATGAAAATGCCAGGTCTGTCTCACTTTCCTATCCTGGAATTTTAAATAAAAGATCCCACCTCTCCACACACCTGGGACAGATAAAGAGGAAGCATTAGGACATATGTTTGTTTGTTTGTTTGTTTGTTTGTTTGTTTGTTTGATTGATTGATTGATTGATTGATTGATTGAATGAATGAATAATCCATTCCTAGAGCTACCCCAGTAGCAAACACAAAAGTAACATGAGAAGGAAATCTGACACAGGAAGTGAACCTTCCTGCTTTATCAAATACAAGGGTGAAACCCAGTTCTTATCTTATGGGGGTGAACCATAATCAATTTGAAAACATTAGTCTAAGCATTCATTGTGAAGATTACATGTTGAGTCTTTTGTAATTTGCTCCAGTGATAATATAAATGATGTTTTTGCCTACTTTCCTACCAATACATTGTGAGGATGCCATAAATAGCCAGGGGAAAAAAACAACAACCATTCCAGGCCATAAAGCAAATCAATCCAGAATTTTTACTCAAGATAAAGGCTCAGCCTATTGTATATTTAACAGGTCATGGAAAGACGCAGCTCCCACAAATGCTGGCAAGAACTGAAAGAGAACAACTTTCAATTGTTGGTTTTATTGTATGCTGCCAGAATCACTTTGTGTGAGATAAGCGGCCATATTCATTTAGGAGAGGAAAGGAGAGGGGAGGGGAGGGGAGGGGAGGAGAGGGGAAGAAAGGAGAGGGTCAGTAGTAAGATAGACTTGATTTCAACAGTAATAAATGACTCACTGACAGATTTATAAAAACAAGTTGAGAACAGAGACAATCTATCTGAGTGGTGACTAACAGTCAACATTGACCATGGCATTTAATCAATTAGTTAATAAAAGAGAGTCACAAATGCCCTTATGGGAAAGCTGAAGAACTTAGGGGCAACATAAAGCAGAAGATAGAGATATGATTTTTAAAGCCGGCAAAGTGCTCCCACCACACTGTAGAATAAAAGAATACCCTTTTCTTCCAGATCAAGCTTAGAATCTATGTGAAAATATATTACCAAAAAAAGAGTGAATTGATGGGGAAATGTTCATTTTAAAGGGGAGACAAAGGATGAATGGCTACAGAAATAGTGCAGATTACCTGTGAACTCTTTTTTTGTGTGTTCTGATCCTTTCACTATGTTCTTTCAATATCAGCAGTTATTAATTTCATTATGCCATCTGTACGCATGGCACTTTACTTATGTAAAGTGGCACACACCCTGATGGCATCATGTGGACAAATATATTTTGCATATGTGGCTTTCTTCCAGATGCGGATGGATCTAGGCATCTCACGCCTTCCATCCCAGGCCTCGCCTTTTCCTGCAGCTGCTTATTTTAGTATCCTAATTCTTCTCTTGCTGGATCATATATCCCTGGAGATGCCTAACTTTGGATTTTGTGATTGTCTTGCCTAATGATGGGAGCCATCACCCTCATCTTCTCAAACAGCTCAAATTATAGCGACACCCAAAGATACACAAATGAACTTCCTAAAAGTGGAAAGGATGATACAAGTGAGATCACTCAGGATAATTGTAGGGAAGTTTGGCAATCTCTCCAGGATGTCTTAATTGTTCTTTGCCCAACTGAGTTTCTCTTGGCTGAATGCTAATTTTAAGCAGCCTATGAAACTGAGTTTTACTCAGAGTTGAAGAAGGGGTTTTCTTTTTTGGGGGGGGGGGACACAGTTAAGAATGGGGAAAGTTGCCTTACAACACAGAGTCCATAGTCTTCACTCAAATCCTCGCACCAGTTTACATATATATTTTTGAATTTGTAAACTGTTTTAGTTAAGTTGACTATGACAGCACTAGTGACAACAACAATAATAAAAGAACCACAATATATAATTACTGTTTTAGTTATAATTAACATAGTATTTCTGGCACAGAGAGCTCTTCAGCACTCAAAACCCAAAAACCTTGAACAAGCAGTTTTTAAAGAGCTTTTGGAAGACCAGAAAAGTTGGAGTCCCCCCCTTGCATAGTGGTCAAGATATTTCAAGGGGTTGCCACAGAGAATGCCTATCTTTGGGATCCTTCCCATTACACTTCTCAGTAGAGGAGGATCTTCATAGACTTTCTCTGCAAAGTAGTGCAGACAAGAAGCATGCCCAGATGAATTAATTCTACTTTATTATAAGGTTAAATCAACAAAATCTTGCAAGTTTGAAAATATGTTTCTTCCCTGTCATCTTTACAGCCCAAGAAATTGGGAGGTTGAGATGTTTCCCATGTCCACATTTGTGCTGTGGGATAAGTTGCCTCTTATCTGACCATTGCCCTGGCTGTGGCTCTTTCACCTGTCTTCCAAGGTTATTCTCACATACTATTATACTCTGCGCCCTTGGATTGGCTGGGTGGAATCTATATGGGAAAGGCGGCCTTGAAAATATCCTGAGCAACATTGGGCTATATAAGTAATAACTAGCACCTGGAATTGCACTTGTGCTGCTCCTCCAGCAATGATGTTATATAATAAGAGTGCTCAGTAACTCTATGGGCTATAACTGAAGTTTCCAAGTGGTTTTCAAGAGCATTCCTATATAAAGCAAATTACAGTAATCCATATGGGTGAGTGTTTACCTTACATGCCTTCTGTTTTCAGTAAATCTGTAACTGATATTCCAACTTAATTGAAATGCTCACCTATCAACGTGAGTTGGAGCGGGAGGGTGTCCGAGTGCTGAATTAGGACGCTGGATGACGTGAGCAGGTCCTTAACAGCTGCGAAAGCTCGTGCTTCCCTCTGGCCCCAGGTC
>NW_015386912.1:0-23121 GCF_001527695.2 Protobothrops mucrosquamatus | reverse complement strand
GGGGGGGGGGAATACAAAAGAACACAACAATTCTGACTCTCTTGTTCCTGCTGATCTAGAACCCTAACAGATTCCAAACAGTTGATTAGGGCTTTGATTGCCTTTCACTTGGGATAGAGATGGGTAACTGAATATCTCTGTATACTGGTGATACCTCATCCTCAACTGATGGGTGTCTTCTCCCAGAGGTTTCATAAAGATGCTTAAGAGGAGAAGGGATCCTGAAAAAGTCAAGCAGGGCAAGATCAAGTTAATATTTGGATCAGATGCCACCAAGGAATTTCAATGCGGCTAATTACACTAGAAAGTTAACAACAATCCTGCAAGTGCTGCCATACTAACCCCTTTGTTGTTATTGACTCTGTTTAAGTTAGAGTGGAAATTAGAGAAGAGAGCTTTGTAATATTGTGTAGTATCTTCCTCCTGTTGTGAAAGGGAAATGGGTTGACAAAATCCTTTGTGCTAGGTTGCAAACACTGCAAACATTTCATAACAGTTTCTTTTCATTTTACTTTTTTTTCGGGGAGAGGGAAGGAAACAATTAGGGCTCTAAGAAAAATGCACATAAAGTTTAAACCTGATATTTAAGAACCCCTAGCTGATCACTGTGCTGGTCAACTTTTACTTTGGAAATCTGGTCTGAAGCATACTCTTAAAAATCAAAAATCCACTTAAGGAACATATTGTTTAATATTAATGTCATGATGTTAAAAATTTACCCAATCTGGGGTTCCAGGTTTTTGTTTTTGTTTTGCCCTAGATGAGCAATCCTATCCTTGAATTAAGCCATCTAAAGGGCTGTACGATTTGATGCAAAGTTGAAATACCACACAGATGAAACATCCTAGATAAGCCAGAACAGTAGTTTCCTAGTTTATCCTTTCCATGATCAAACTAATGAAGATGAAACACCCAATAGAGAGCATTGAGCTACCTACAATATCTCAAAGATATCCCTGGGCTGGGGGAAATGAAATAGCTGTCAACAATGGCCACTCCATCATGGCAAATCCCAAGGGAAATTAGCTTACAAAAAGACAGTGTCTTTCCAGATCATGGGAAAATGGGTACATTTATCTAATATTTTGTCTAAATATCCATATCTCCTATATTTAAATGAGATTCCCTCCACCCGTGAATTGGGGGAGTGATGGCTTGGTGGTGGCCTTATTTTCATTAAGAATGTGGTGCTAAAGGAAGTTGCTATAGAAAGTGAACAAATAGTAGAGGAAAATAATGAAAGTGGGCAAAAGGGTGAAGATACAGAAGATGCAGTGACTGAAAAAGAGACAAGGAAAAGAACAAAGTTCCTGCTATTATTTCAGGGAAACTTGGATAAACATGCCCATTCTATTCTCACTTTTCCCCTTGTTCTTCATGCGTAGAAGGTTAGTGTTTCCCATGGTGGACTTCTTCTGTTCATGGTGACTCATCACCCAGATGTTTTGTATGATACAAACCCTCTTCAAGTGAGTGAGGATAATAAAATTGGGGACAGCATATAGACAATTATATGGAAATACAAACCAAGATTGCTAGAAGTAAAAGGAAGGTGAACAAATTTGGTTTACTTGACCGAGGTTAAAATAAGACATGTTTCTATAAAATTCTGTGAATGCTTTATGAACTTTTTGCTGCCAGAAATGTTGAAATGTTAATGATTTATGTATTTGCCTAAGAAGAGGAATGGATTATGGGAAAGAGGGACACTTGGATGTAATCTTATAGGGAGTAAAATCTTGTTTGTACTTGTGATAAAGTTTGGAAGTCACTTCTTTAAATATTTTCCTCTTTTTTCTTATGTTTTGTTCTTTCTGTCCTTTTTCTTATTTTTTCTTACCCCCCTTTTTTCTTGAGCTTTCTATTCTGTCTTTCTATATATCTTTCTTTTTTCTTCTAAATGTAATTTGTATTGTCTTTCATTATTATTTTTTTAAATACACATTATTTTTTAAAAAAGGAAATACAAGCCATTTAACTCAGTGGAATTTAACACACAGTAAGCATATGTATGAAGCTAGTTTGGTCTAGTGCTGGCCTAAGATTAGGAAGACCTAACTTCTAGTACTGTCTTAGGCATGGAAGTATATTGGATGATTTTGGATTAAGGCATTTTCTCTCAGCCCTAATTAAAAAGCAATGGCAAACCACTTCTGAAAATGTTCCTTAGATAATTGTACAGATCTGCCCATGTAGTCACCAGGAGTCAAAAAAAGAAGAAAAGATTTTTTATAGATCATGTTTGCTGAATCTGGATTGTTGCAGTCCATTTTTAGACATTGTGCCAATTATCACAGCCAATCACAATTAAACCTAATGTAGGATAACAGCAAAGATAATAATGCTGGGGGAAAATGAACATGGCAGGAGAGCATAAAAACATTTGCAAGAAAGCTCAACAAATGGTGGCTCTAGTCCTTAGGGTTTTTAAAATGCAGGATGAAATCCTAAACATAGCTAGAAACAGAGAGACACATGAATGCCTGCATGTGAGATATCATTTTGGTTCAATTTTCCTCATGTACAAAATGCAACTATCTCCAGCAGAGGTGGAAAACTATGGCCCATTTATGCCTTGTGGACTTCAACTCCCAGAATTCCTGAGCCAATTCTGGGAGTTGAAGTCCACAAGTCATAAAAAGGTCAATATTCCCCACCCCTGATCTACAGTATAAGGCACTCTCTCTATTTATTTATTCATTTATTTAAAACATTTATATAGCCACCCATCTTTCAATCAACTGGGTGGCTCCCAATCAAAAATTAAAAGATGTATAAAATCATTTTAAAAACTACAAAACACGACTAGTTAAACACAAAACATTAAAACAACAAAAATGGCGCGTCTGGCACCATTCCAGATGTGCCATTATCTAATCCTCTCTCCAGCCTTTTTGGAAGGCAAAAAGGGTAGAGATCTGCCAAACCTCAGGGGGAAGAGTGTTCCATAGGGCAGGGGCTGCCATGGAAAAGGCGCCCTTCCTAGTTCCCAAGAGACGACAATATTTGGGGAAGGGACAAGGCGTGTGCCCAGCCTGTCTACCTAATAGAATGGGTAAGATGTCCTTAGGGAAAGGCAGTCCCACAGATTGTCCAGTATTGTCTACATTAGCAAGGTTTTATGGGACATAAATTCAAACATGGACAGATTCCTTTCATAGAAATTTAATGAGAAGTGCCAAGTGCGTATACACAATTGTTTCACATGAATCTTTTGTGTGCATGCTGGCATGTATGAATTTGTGCCAAAAGATTATTTGATGAGCTTTCTCATCAAAATGGGTGGAGTAAAAAATCTAGTCTCTTTGTTGTGGCGTGTATGTCAGCCTGTACGTCTTGCTAGCAATAAGAATAAATCAAAACCCATTCCTGAATTAAAGGCTGAATCTTGGGGAATTTCGGCCAACAACATTTACTTAATTTCTTTCTCTATTTCCTGGATTGGCGTTGCCTACTTGAGATATGTTTCTGCTACAAATGCTAGGATGATATTTTTGCTATCTTGTAACAATAAAAAAACAAGTAAAATACGCTTCGGAAATGGAGCAAGCTGGCCAAGAATTGCTCCATCAATTCTAGGACCCTGGACAACCCTAACCCTATGCAATCCAGGATCAGGGGTAAAAGCCCAGTTTTCAAGACCTGTTTAACAGATAGCAGGTTCAGGGCTAATCAGTCCTGTAGGGCCGTGGGGTGGCCTGCTATTCCAGTCAGCAGGCATTGCAACAGATCTGCTTCCTAGGCCCCATGAGAAGATGGTATTGCTCAAGACAGGATACAATGCAACCTCACTCTGTCAGGTTTTACAAAACCAATGGGCGAAAAACATTCCTATTTGAGTATGTATAATCCACATATCTCCTAGTTGACTAGAGCCTTTGTGAGATGAGGTGATTGGGTCCATGTGGTGATGAATAAATCCTTTATGATCAGGTGGTACCTTCCTCCTCAATGAGTTATTGCTCGACCCTTGTCAGGCACAAGCAACTGGAATAGCTCTGAGGCCTAAGTCAAGAGATTTCTTTCTTTCTTTATTTTGTTTTATAATTTTTTATTAATAATACAAAATTAAAAACACATTGGACATAGATATGACGTCACTGGTTCCATACATCTTCCGACATTTTACAGTAGTATTAGTACTCATATAGACATATAGTTCTTGAGCTTTGCTCACTATTTATAATATAATATTAACACTTTTCACCTTATTTCTGTATATCTATTTATCTTTTAAATATACATTTGTCTATAATCTATATTTTATTCTAACACTATACATTTGTCTTGGCTACCCTCTTATTGTCTATCCAATCATAACATTGTTCCCAGATTTTGTAGTACTTAGTTTCACTTTTATCCTTGAGTTCCCATGTAAGTCTATCCATTTCAGTGCAATTGAAAATTTTCAGTAATATTTCCTCTTCGGTTGGAGTATCTTTCTCTTTCCATTTTTGAGCGAAGGCTATTCGTGCCGCTGTTACTATATGCAGTAGTAAATAATTTGTATCTTTCTTATATTTTCTTTCTATAATTCCCAATAAAAAAAATTCCGGTTTGGCCTCTATATCTTTTAGCAAAATTTCTTCCAGCCATTTCTTTAAATTTCTTTCTTTCTTTCTTTCTTTCTTTCTTTCTTTCTTTCTTTCTTTCTTTCTTTCTTTCTTTCTTTCTTTCTTTATTTATTTATTTATTTATTTATTTATTTATTTATTTATTTATTTATTATTTTCTTTAGATTTCTTTATTGTTGATTCACCAGTTCATAGGAATCTCACTAGACTTCCTGCTTTGCACTTTCTGCAGACTGTCTGCTGACCTTAACTTTTCTCATACCCATGTACATCTGAACCCGCACCCATCAACTACTTTCAGTTACCCATTTCTCACAGTTCCAGTCCTTATGTTCTAAATATATTTGAAACAAGCAAGTTTAGCAAAATCATATTGAGTAAAATACAATTGCAGTTTAGATTACAAATAGTTCCTCTGGACTGCATAACACAGACTTTGGTTCAATACCTTTTCCATGAGACTTGATTTAGTTCTCATGGCCCTAAATCTTGTGTAGAAGTACAATAGCCAATATTTTCATTTTCCACATGTCCGTCCGTCCGTCCGTCCATCCGTCCATCCTCCTCCTCCTCCTCCTCCTCCTCCTCCTCCTCCTCCTCCTCCTCTTTTCCCCCCTCTCTCTCATGCACAAACACACATACACACAAACACACATCTATTCATTTATCTATGCTGATGGTATTATGAACCATACAATTGGCTGCTATTAATCTGCACACAGAATCATAGAATGTTAGGATTTAAAAAGACCTTGGGTAATCTTCCCCGCCCATGCAGGGATTCACTGTCTTAAGGCAGCTAGTCTGTGAAGTCTTCTCTGACTCTAAGGAACCCAGCGATATTTGCAGAATCCTCATACGTTGCTAATGGGTATGAGGATTCATGGCTGAAAGTATGTAGCTTGTCTAATGCCGCAAATTTTCTGGCTGAGAAGTGAGATTTGGGGCAAGACTGACCTACATCAATGTCTTAGTGACACTATCATTTTAGCATCATGTTTTGAAGGTGTTTAATGGGCATCCTACACAGATAGAGACCTTTCCAAATGAATTAACTACAAATAGCTGTATCTCAACACACTTTTGTCTTATGGGAAGATACGTGTGTCACAGTAGCTGCAAACAGGAATTTCCTGCTTGGATTAATTTGATTTATATCACTCTAGAACACATAGACTCATGCCTATGGCAAGGGCTGATATTGGTGGACACACCTCTTCCTTCCTTGTGGGATGCTGTGCTATCTATCCTTGAACTTCAAGCTCCTCCTAGCTTGTCTCCGAATGAACCACCCATGTAATATATACTGATGTAGCAATGACAACCGGCTGAAGTTGGTTGAGTCTGTTTCCTGTACCTCTTGGAGACTCAGCACCTGGGCTGTGGTGATAATGAAGAGTTGGGCATTTCTCCTCCTGCTAGTAGAGATTTCCAGTCTAGCATCTGGATGTAAGTTTGCTTGTAAATAGACTGTGCATTATTTAGAAGAATTGCAACCAGAGATGGTGGTTTCATGGTTTGATTCTTTAAGGTACTGAGAAAGAACTTGCTAGGGGAATTTCAAATTTGAAGAAATATTTAAATTGACATTCTTTGTAATCCCATACGGGAATAAAACTGAATTCAGTTATGTATAGGCAGTGATCACTAGGCTGCCAATCCATGATACATTTACTGTGGAGGAAGCCAAAAAGGGAGAAAGCAGATAAGAAAGCCGTAGATCGGGTATACAGTTGCATTTTTACAGTTGCATTTTTACATTTTTTATGATGACATGCTCAAAAAACCACAGCTGTACTGATTTTGTAATAAATGATTGAGTTGAATGGTAGGAAACTGATACTGAGTAATAGGAAAGATTCACTATGATTGGATGAGGTATGCATGAATGTCAACACTCTCTTGCAGTCATCAAGTGGACTTAGAAGGGGGAACATTTCTTCAGCTTGATTCATACAACAAGCTGGGAGAATGAACCTTCACCCTCATCCTACACCCGAGCTATATATATTTGCCACTATTGCAAATCATACAACCTTGTTGTAACCCAATCAAGTCTGTTGCAAGTAGAAAAGAATATTTGTAGCTCAGGGTTGAATTGATGAGCCTCTTAGCTTGGTTATTTTCTTAAGTTGTTTCATTACCCAACTAGGTAACATCTTCAGTGCTAGAAGGGAGTGGTGTTTGCTCTCTATTTATGTATAGTGGTTCGCCAACACCTAACAGAGAGCAAAGAAATGTCTGCAAGAAAACAACCAAGATCAAGGAGCAACAAGGATTCCACAAATCTGTTGCTTTTGTTATTTTTCACTCAATGGAAACCCACACATATAGTCCCTCAACCACACACACACACACACACACACACACACACACACACATGTACAGTATATATTGGGCTATAATTTCCACCTTTTAAAATTATTTGCTTTATTTATATATTGTCACATTATCTATGAACTCACAGTAACAAATAAACTCAAGTCCAGGTAACATGCATGCTGTTTTTTGAAATAATGCTATTGTCTCATACATCTAGATGTACTTTTACTTATCATAAGAAATGAGGTAGAGGTGAACCATAGGAATGTTTAGTGAATCCAAAGTTCCATCCTGTATAAAACTTTTGACAGATCTGTATTATATATATATATGTAATATCTGTATTGTAGGTCTTTGGTTATTCGGGTTTTCTCCCGCGTAAAATTGGAAGTGTCTTGGCGACGTTTCGACGAAGTCCCATTCGTCATCTTCAGGCTGGTGTTTTCAGCTTCGTGCTTCTAGGAGTAAGCTAGAAGCTGAAAACATCAGCCTGAAGATGACGAATGGGACTTCGTTGAAACGTCGCCAAGACACTTCCAATTTTACGCGGGAGAAAACCCGAATAACCAAAGACCTACATACAAACACCCGCAAAAACCTCAGAAAACAAATATCTGTATTGTATATATAATTGTTATGGTTGTTTGATCGCTTCTCAGTCTTTTTGACTAGAAGGACATCATTTTGGTCCTTTTGAGTTCTTGTGATGATATTGTTACCCTCTCTTCTGGTGGCCTCTTTTTTATTGTTTTTGCTTTTCCAATCGTCAGGTCTTTGGCAATGACTTGCAACTTTCCATGATGTGTCTGAACTATCATTATTAGTGTTTTCAGTGAGCAGTATAATTTTACCTCATCTAAAAATCAATGACTTATTCTCATTGTGGTCCAGCATGATTTCTTTTTTCATTGTTCAATGTTTCTGATGTTCCAGCTTTCAAACCATGGCCTTGAAAATATAAACCTATGTTTTCTATGTGATATCTCTAAGCTCAATTAGTCTTATATCTAAAATAGGAACACCACGTTGTCTCAAGAGCCCTTTTTCTGATGTTAATCCTTCTCACATCCATGACTACTGAAAAGTAACAGCAAGGTTTTCCATCACTTTGAGGCCTGAAACATAGGATATCTGTAATTCAAATCCTAAAGTAAGCTTATCAGGTTAAACCCACCTAACTCCCAACTCTCTGTTTCCCAAACTGGTTTGCTTTAAATATGTTATGTGGCTCCAAAACTTTAGGGTTTTTAGCTACCCAAAGAAAGTTAATGTGTCCTTTGGCCATCAAATAGTTGCCCATTCCAATTCTAAGCAGATATGTGTAGGATCAGATATGAGTCTACACTCTCTTAAGGCCTCTGAAAATTCCTCAATATTAGAATTTTCAATTTACTTTGGGGAAGATATTTTTTATATCTATATATATCATGTTTATATCACATTTTTGCTTCATTGTGATTCAGGAAAGTATCAAACTGCTTGTACCACAGACTGGGAGTGGTAACCTGATGTCAGTTCTCTTACTACTACCATAGCTTGCTGGAAGAAGAGCCCTCGTTGTAGATTGTGAGAGATGGAATTAAATCGTAAAACACTTTCACTGGAGAAATTTTTAGCAGAAATTGACATTCATTAAGGATGCCATAATTGCAACATCCCTGTAATAAAATAGGATTGAATGTATTAAGAATCTGTTCAGTTCTTATAATTTAAGATTCCTTGATTACCCTTTCAAGGAAGACAAGTCTATGGATATGTAGCCTTGTAAAAATGGTTTCAGAACATGGTAGATCATGCATGTCTATGGAGTTTCTCAGTCATCCAGGTCATGATTGTCCCAAAGGTACTTTTCATAAGGCAGCTGGAGTCCCTTTGTTTTTTCCTTGAAGACATTTTGCTTCTTGTCCATTCTTCAGATCCAAAAAGAACTTCTTGTTACATTTTAAGTTGGACAGTCTTGCCCCAAATTGCTGATATAATGAGGAGCAAAATGGGCTGAATATTGAAGGGATTAGTTAAAGAAAGAAACCTCTGCACGTCATTGCCGTATCTGTCACACTTGGAATTTGCTCCCTTGTGGTTTGATTTGCTTGTCAGAAACTAGCTGGGAGTGTTGTAATCACGTGACCATAAGACTCTGCAACCATCATAAATGTGAGCCGATTGCCAAATGCCTCACGACTGTGGGGGTGGGATAACGGTCGCAATTTCAAGGATGGGTTATAAGTCCCTTTTTTCTGGGGCTGTTGTAACTTCAAATCATCATTAAACAAGCAGTTGTAAGTCAAGGGTTACCTGTATGGTATGACTGTCAAGGACAATATTGGAGAACAGGGTAGCAAACAGAATTGCCTCAAATGGAACAATCCAGAATGCCCCCTCCCACACATACACACAATTTCTCAAGCAAGCTTTGAATACTTTGATTTCTTTTCTGACCATAAAAATGTCTTAGCTTTTTGTAGTGTACTGCAGAATTCAACTGTAATTTTTTTTTAAAAAATCAGCTATTATTTTTGTTGAGGATTATACTGTTGGAATTGGTAGGAAATTCCAAAGACATAGTCTATAGGAATCACATGTTAGGTAAGAGGGCGAGGCTGTTCCTTGAAGTAATGATTATTGATCTATGCAGTGATAAAATGTTATCCTAGGATGTTAGCTTAAGAAAAACAGCATGTGAATGTTCACAGAAAGCCACAGTTGGTACCTACAGAAACTAGCAAATCAGCGTATCTTCCTTATTAGTCTTCAGTGAATTAGGCTGAGTCAGATGGCATTTTCAAGCAACAATTTTGTAACATTTTCTTCCTTCAAACTGAAACAGGGTGGAAATCAAAGTAGCTGGTGTGGGTGGAAGCATGGCAGCAATGAGAAACTATGAGTAAAGAGGTGTCCAACGGGTCTTTGGGTGCAAAGCAAGAAATACAGATGTATCAAGCTTCTTCTGGCAAGCTACATTGGAACCAGCTCAACAGGCATGTCTGATTGGGAGTTTTATAGTACAAAAGCTAAGAAGTGATTAAGATAGGATTCCAGTGACAGCTGTGTATTAAACCTGAATCTTAGCAAAATCAAGGTTCAGACCCTTTACCTCTTTTTCTGGCCTAGGCTATGCAATGGGATGGATGCCCCCTCTTATGAGGGAGGGGCTACTTTTCATATTGCAATTTCTGATTTTGATAATGGACAGATCAGCTGTCAAAGTGTTTATGAAACTCAAAAGCTCATTGTGGCACAGAGATGCTAGAAACCTAGAAGAAGAGCTTGAAAGGGGGGAACAGTAGAAAAATAGCTGCCTGGGGCAGCAGGGTGTGTGTGACGTTGTGTGACGTATCAGAACTTTTCCCCCATTGCTGGCAATGGGGTGGGCATGGTTTCCTTGTGACGCATCCGGCCCGTGGACCGGCAGTTTGACGCCCCTGCTTTAAGGAGTCAACTTTAGTTAGCTAGAAACAGAAACTTTAGTTAGCTAGAAAAGCTCACACTTTTTTGGGATGGTTTACCAGTGCTGTCTTCTGTGTTTTTTTGTTTTTTGTTTAATTTTCCAACATATGCAATAGCCCTGGGATTTCCCTTTTAAAAACTTTATTTAGTTTAAAAAAGTTAGAGAAACATGGAACATTTAAGAAAGCAAAAAATATCGTACGGATAATAAAGCCGAGGTAGATAAACAACAGACCTAAGAAAGTATTTCCTAAATGTTTGTCATCCCACCTCTCTTTAATTGTTAGATTTTTATTCCATCGTTATTACTTTATACATAACTCAAGGTGGCGAATATACCTAATACTCTTTCCTCCTACTATTTCCCCCATAATAGGAGGTGGGAGGTGGGTTGGGCAAAAAAAGAATGACTGGCCCAAAGTCACCCAGCCAGCTTTAGTGTAGTCTTAGTGTACACACCTTCCCTAAAAATCAAAACATGAAAATGTAAACAAATGAACAATGAAAACAATAAAATGAAAGTTTGGGAAAGGTGGATTTATTGCAACAACAGAACTAAAAGGTTCTTCACGTCTCCCCTGGACTCTGTCTGCACTGAACCAAGGGGGATAACATTACACAATTTGGAAAATCCTGAACATGTATCATAAAAACTGATATGCTTCAGTATATATTTAATGATTTATGATATTATGCAATATTTCACATCCTTTCTCTAAAGAAAACACAAACATCCTTATGGGACTTTAAACTAAGAGCACTTGGTTAACATGGTCATTTGTTGAGATGGGCAGCTACAGAAATAATAATAATAATAATAATAATAATAATAATAATAATAATAATAATAATAATAATAGTAGTAGTAGTAGTAGTAGTAGTAGTAGTAGTAGTAGTAGTAGACTAGACTAGACTAGACTAGACTAGAATAGAATAGAATACTTTGGGATTTTCTATATCTAAACTCTAACTAGGCTGCTTAGTTTTCTAGGTCAGATAAGGTTGGTTAATATAATCACTTCCTTACGTAGGAAGGATCACACAGTCTTGGCAGAAACTATATCCAACAGGAAGATGTAATCTGGGTTAGATGACCCAAGAGTAATGGTCTGAAGTAAACTATCTTCTCTCTCTCACTTCCAGTTTGGACCTTCAAAACACTTTTATGGCTTAATGATCCTACTTGACACTTGGCCAAGTTGTTCAAGATGATTAATAAGCCATCACAGTTGCTGCAGTGCACAAGTGCTTCTTTCATCATTCTGCTTCATGTTGATCTGGCAACTGATTGCTAAGTGTTCAATGTTGATTATGAAATATGAATCACCACCAAAGCGATGATAATAAGAAGTGAAATCTCATAGATTTAAAGAGGTGGAAAACCATAAATCACATTTCTTGGAATTGAAATTAACTGCTGTAAGGTTGGGCTTTTGAATTAAACTTTCAAAATATGAGGGGAGACAATGGGAAGAGTTTAATATTATGTATTATGTAATATTTAACATCCGCAAGTAATGCATTAAATGAATACAAAGGGAAGTGTTTATTTTGTGACATAGGAAAGTGATATGTATATGGTAGAATTGTGGCATGTATAACATACTAAGGGAGATGAGGAAAGGAAAGTAAGGAGAAAATAGTTGGCTTTTCCAATGTTTTAGAAAACTTTCCCAACTTTGAAACTTTCATAGCAATTCTCCATGGAAAAATGTAGCAAGTACTTTTTTTTTCTTGTAGAGTCCTTGGTGTGCTTTGAGTTTGATTGTTTGCTTGTTTCATTACCTGACTAGTGAACAACATCAATGCTAGTGAATGTGGTTTCAGCTAAGCAGACAACAAACAATCAAGCAGAAAACAATACTTTAATCAAGGAACTACAAAGGAGAAAACCACACTCACACCAACATGGGCAGGATAAGCTACTGTATATAAACAAAGAGCAAACCCCACACTCACTAGCACTGATGCTATTGTCTAGTTGAATAATGAAACAACCACAAGCAAATGTCAAAGCTCAGAAAGTACCAAAGACTGCATAGTTTAACCCCGGGTTACATATATTCTCTTCTATTTATATATATATTATCTTGCTTGGAATCCCTTTTCTGGCCAATCCAGATTGAGAGTTCTTTGATTGCTTTCCCTGGTATAATTAGTTTGGAAGTAAGCCACTGGCAATAGAAGGTGAAGTTCACTTAGTTCCAGAAGAATGTTATTAAGTCTTTTTTTTTAGTGCAAGCTTTGTGTTTGAGGAAACGCATTTGATACATTATCAGCCATCTCTTTCTGCATATTCTTTAATTAAAAAAAAGAATGCAACAGAAGAGAGAGAGAGAGGGACTGACAAAGAGGAGGAAGAGAAGAATAAAAAGGAAAAGTGCTTATAAATGGGTATATTTCGAATGATCCAGAAACAACACAACAAATATTTTTGAAATATTTGAAGGGTCATCATGCAGACAAGGGAGATGTATCTTCTGTTGCTCTGAAAGGCATTATATCCAAACAAGTGAATTCAGATAACAAAAATAGGATGTAGATTAAAGATGAGAAAGAAGTTCCTGATGGAATAAAGTATCTGACCATCTTCCAATGATTCTTAACAAGGGAATGAGAGAAGCCTGCCTTGGAAGGGGAACTCAAGGCTTTAGATGCAGGAAGACTTCAGGAAGTCTTCTCAAGGTGATCTCAGTAAATGGATAGGTTTATAGGAATAAATAGTCCTTGATATCTTCTGGGCTTCAGCATGTTAAAGATCACCATCATTATTTTGAGCTAGTACCTAAAACCAATGTGGAAGCCAATTCAATCAAGTGTGCTCTATACACCACCCACACAGCATCAAAGTGTTGCAATCTCTATAAATGTAGAGAGATCCCCATTCTTTGACAATATTCAAAGGACACTAGTCAAAGAACAGAACCTAAATGTTCTTGAAGCCAGTTACTAGCTGAGTGAGACCCTCCATTAGCCTTCAAATACTGGATCATGATCTTTTTTTGCTCCAATTTGCTGCTAATCCTGGCCCTGCTAATTATTTTGCCTCTCCCAATATACTTCTACTTTTCAGCTTTGTATGGGCCTGCAGATTCCTGCAAAGGACGATGTAATGAAAAATATAACCGGGAAGATGAGTGCCACTGTGACACTAACTGTGAACAAAATCAGAACTGCTGTGAAGATTACCACATCCACTGCAAAACAGGTAAAACATTCTCAGATCAAGCTTAACTAAGTGGATGTCACTACTATATATTAGTTGTCCTGAGATCAGAATGGAAATAGTTTACACATTGCCCGTTTTTTTTTACATGTTAAATCATTTAATCTAGCCAAAGACACGGTATACTGGTTGTCTTGTCACCCATCTTAGCTACTCTAGTCTGACCTAACTTATCTTTTTTTAAATTAGCCAGGATTAGCAGCCGACTGCCCTCTATTGAACACACACACACACACACACACAACAAATACACCCCTCCTCATAGAAAAAGTGACTGTCTTCATGCATATCCATACTCTCCAAGTTTGTGTAGATTAACAAGAGATAAGATAAAATGTTTTATAATAATTCCTTGTTTAAAATAAATAAGGTCGTATCGTCAAATTGGAGACACATAATATGGAATAGAAATTTGATATGTTGCTTCTTGTTGCTGTAGCTGTTTGTGTCCAATCAAAGAAAGCATGTGAGTCCAAACCAATGGAAGAAGGGGTTTACTAAGCTATTTAAACTAGGTCCCTTCTTTTGCCAACTTAGACCTCATTTTGAAGGATGGACTCTAGGGTGCATGTCTGAAGCCTCTCAATCCAGGAAGACCCCAAATAACTCTCAGATGTCAAAGCCAAACGGCCTCTGTACACTTCTTCTACTTCATTTAAATGCCAAGAGAAGACCTCAAGAGATCACTCCACCCATGGGACTTTTTCAGCAGTAGCATTGTTGGTCTTGCTGAAAAATTTCTTTCTTCCTGCTTTGTCCATCCCTAAATCAATGAGCTGTTGTCTTTGAGGATGCAAAGCAAAACAGGACACTGAAGTGTCAAGTGAGGAACAACCAGCAATTCATGGTCTTTTCATTATCAGGAAAAGCAATTTTGATTGTGCCAAGTTTTTGAATCAACTAACAACCTGAGTTTGCAAGATACTGTTGTTACATGCTTTGGATGTGGGTGGCTACTTGTGTGGTTTACTGTTTTAGCAATATTATTTAAATTGCCATGTTATGATATTATATTTTAAGTGCTTGGGATTTCATTGGCTGATTTTAATCTATTATAAGCCTCCCTAGGAAAACCTGAGGGTGACACTTTTTAAAATGAATATATAGTCCAAAAGGGCAACATCTAAACAGTTAAGCTGCCTGCCCTCCTCGCTCTCCCTCTCTTTCTCTTTCTCTTTCTCTCTCTCTTTCTCTCAGACTTAAAATAATGTGTGGACATTATAGCTTTGATTGTCTAGATGGGTGGTCACCCGGCATGTCTATGGGGTAGACATAGATCACAAAAATCAAGATGGTGCCTGTTACCATACAATTAAAACTCCTTCCCTTTCATGTGCATTGCATGACACAAAAAGGTCTTCAATTGCAATGGTGGCAGCCACTACTTTGATTTTTCTGACCCTAACCCTATGGATATCCCTGGTACCACATAGGACTTGTAGGGAGAAGACAACAAGAATGTTGGTGCTGCGAGGAAAAAAATGCCATGGAAGGAATACTAGATTTTTTTGAAGATGATGTTGCTATTGATATTGCCTCTGCCAATACTCTGGGCAATAAACCAGAGTGGCCAAGGGAAGGGGATCCTAGGGCCTCCACAAATTTCTGGAGCCACAGATATATTTGGGAACTCTAGAGAATGGAAAGAAACCAGACCCAGTTGGACTCAATGGGTTTGTTTTTCATACCCGGTCATGCAATTAGATCAATCTAGTTGGTGTTTTCACCCACATAGGGGATCTAAGCAACGGCAGCCCTTGCATGATCTTGCTGCATTTGGATGTTACACAGGATTGAGTATCTGAATGGGAAACCACCAGAGAATCCCAGGAATATAGGCTTGATTGGGAAGTAGGAAAAAAATGCAAAAATAAAAAGCAGTGTCCAGTCATTTCTATATTGCTTCCAAGAAGGCTGCATGAACAGAGCCATCAAATCATCTAGTGTTGAACTTGACACAAAGGAGATTTTACATTTTTTTACCAAGGCAACTGACCTGTAATATGGTTGGGTTCTTAAATATTGGTTGGGCCTCATCACTGGTAGAAGGCAAAACAAAATCAGCCATCCTGAGAAACATTGACGAGTGACGTATCAAGTTTAGAAAGAAACAAAATAAAACCATCAGGCTTTTGTCCAAAAATATGAAAGGTGATTCCCAGGAGAAGCCAAACAAGTTTGGAGCCACAGGCCAAGGAAAAGGATATCTTGGAGGTAGGGGGCAAGCATGTCACCAAATCATGGCATTTAAGGAAACTCTCTCCCTCACAATATGTCATAGCTGAGTATGGGGATGAGGAAGAAAATGTCTAGACTTAGTTCTAGCTTAGTTTAAGGGGTTTATCTTCCTAATGCAAAGTATCTCCACAGCCTCAATCCTTGCTGATTGCATCTGTTGAAAGAAAAAGTCTTCATCAGGGTCCAGTCCAAGCTGGGGATAAACAAAATGGAGACTGATTTAGGAAAGAAGATTGTAGTTTATTGAAGAGCAGAACCAGACAGAAATGTGGCTCTGGGAAAGCTGACCACATGGAGCAGGGAGTGGTGGGTTTTTATAACTTCTTGGGCTTTTGTGTTTGGAGTTGTTTCCTGTTCCTTTGGGGAAATATAATATTCTGTCCTTTTTAATATCCCCCCAAAATATTTCCTTCTCTAGGAGGGTGGGTGGGTCCTTAAGAACTGATGCATTTGGTGAGCACAAACAATGGGAATCAATAAATTGGAAAGTATGGAAATATTCCTCCAGATGATATGCAAAAATCCAAAATGGATAGGTGGAAGTTGCAGCCATCTTTTCTTTACTGGCAAGAAGGCCATATCTGTAGCAATAAATGACAAGTTTGGTGCTTCTCCGTGACCAGAATATTAATGCCAGATTTCTTCCTTCTTTAACAGGTACCACAGATGACAAAGAAAAGGGCAAGTATTGGAACCTTCTCTTCATCTTTACATGAAACGTGCAATGAAAATGGCTAACTGCTAAAGCCATAGAGCTATTGGTGAATCCTTTGAGGAGGTAATGAAGGCAGGATTGAGCTGATTGGGTAGGAACTCTTAATATAAAGGAATTCTTAGCCAATCAGCATCCCTACCTCCTCTACCAAATAGTTCTTAGTTGCTTAATTTTGCTCCTAGAGTTTCTACAGGGAGTAGAAACTGCTTCTATCAATAGTAATTGCTAGCTCACCAACAGTTGCATACTGTACTTCAGTGATGATAAAGACATTTCCCAGATCTATTTCTTGCAGTTAAAACATTCACTTCCTCTTCACTGACACCTAGTGGCAGCAACCACTTCCTTTCTATTGAAAATAATTTCATTTGCCAGTTGGTCAAAATAGGGATATTTTGGATGACAGTTCTATCACCCTTTGCAATTGGCTCTGCAGGCTGGCGTTTATAGGAATTGTGTTCAAAATACCTTGAAGATAACAAGTTGCCTATAATTGCAATCAAACATTAGCAGTTATACAACTGAATTCATCCATGTGCCTATATGGTCTTGGTTCCCTTAATTTTAAGGATACTGCAGGAAAATTTACATTTAAAAAAGGATTTTAAAACATGCTTCCCTTCTAACAATATATAGCCAGAAGCATTTGGATCTTTTGACACCACTAAGAACTATAGTGAGCAGAAAACTAAAGTCCAATGTATACTTGAATCCAAGAGGTGTTTACTATATACAGTACCATTTTATCATGAGTCTTTTCCAATTCATCATCCATAAATCCCAAGTTTTGGGGTCTTTCTAGATGACTGGTTCTTAAATAGTTTGATCCTATTATCCAACTATTTAAACCTTTCCCAGTTTTAAATAATGTCATTAATACCCCCTCTCCCCAAAAAACCAACCCCAAAGTAAAATAGGCTGTTATTTTATACAAGTGTCTCAAAAGCAGCAATCCCAAACTTCATTACCATTAGGATAGGTACAAATAACCACAGTATAAGAGCCACTGCTCTAGGTAGACTTTGCTGTGAAATAAGATGAGGAAATTCAACAAGTGGCACAGTCAACTCTACTTGAGTTTGAATAAGTTCTCAGATGTTGCCAGGTGACTACCTGGAGCTCTCCATGGTGATCAGAACATGGAACAGTCAGGTTGGATCCTTCCTGCTTTATGATCTAGGGGTTCTAGTATGAGAACAGAAAAAGGAAGAGCCAGATGTCAATCCCCTGTAGCCATAAATCTCGTGAGGATTGCTGCCAGTTGTCCCTCTTGTTATTTGCTGTTTAGCCTAAACTATCTCACCAAATAGCTGTAAAGATAAAGCCGAAGTAGACTCCTTGGGAAAAAGACAGAATCCTTGGTAGAATTAAGTCTTGCACACAAGACACATTGTGCACATTATAAAGTAATCATCCACATTCTAGCTTGTTCTGCTCTAACAATCTTTGTGTTGATTGCACATGAATAGCTGAACCACTAATGTTACTCAATAAATTTGCCTCAAAACCTACTGTGCTGCTGTGTGAATGCATGGGTATTATTTAGTCTTTGCAACTTTGCACTCTCAGTATCTTCCTTTCTTACAACCAGGTGCTGATCAGAATATAAATCTTATGATACTGTTTTTTTAATTTAAAAACAAAACACAGATAATATATGATGTGTTTTAATAGACAACTACATTTAGTAATGTATCTTCTGAAATTAAAACATCTTTACACTTTAAAATAAAACATGCTCAGAGGTAGAAGTTAAATGAAATGACAAACTGACACAAATCAGAAATAGTTTCAGCTATGCATTCTCAATATGCATACTTGTATACTTTTCAAAGTTGTATTTAAAATTCTTCAGAAGATTTTTATCTGCAATCTTTGAATCGACGTGGGTGGATAGCATTCTTTGCCCATTTTAAGCAGCTTTGCCAAGTGACTGATTCAAATGACCTTAAGCTAAAATCATTATTTTTCCATCAGAAGGATTCTCATACAGAGACAATACTATAACAGATGAAGAACTACAAGAAGCATCAGAGAAGATTTACCAGACTGACCACAATAGAGCAGAGGAGTCTGACATTGTCCTGAACAAGCAATTCTTCACTTCCAAAACAAATGGACATGAAGATAATTCTCCAGATCGGTGGGTTTAACCTATTGGAATGTAAACTATAAAGCGAACATAGGCAATTGGAATGGTAGACCCTTAATTACAGATAACCAAAATTCCAGAGATGGAAAAATAACTATTTAGCATTCTTGTTTCTAAATTTGGAGCTGGAAATATTTATTGATGACTATATCAATAAATGGCTTGCTATACTGTACTTATTAGATATTTATCTTCATTCAGCCATAGTAATATATTCCAGGAGCATAGGAGTCAAAGGAGGAGCCCAGTTTCGATGACAAAATTTTGTTTTTTCAGGTAGAAAAAAAAATGCCAGGTTCAAACCTAGGGGCTGCTATATTAGAAAACCCACATCAGACAAGGCTGAGGTGATTAGGAAGAACCAATTGTCTCTGTCTTTTATCTAAGGCAAAATATTGACTAATTACGATCCACTTGGAATGGATCCTGAAAGGAGATATGTCCATGGATGCTTGGCAGAACTAGGGAAGGAGGTTGAGTGGCTCTCAGCAACACAATTCTGTGGTAGGAAAGCCATCACGGCTATGTGTACTGCAACGGGATAGCTGCCTGTCCCACACACAGCCAAGAGGGTTATGAATGAAATCACTCTTCCAATCTGTTATGGAGTGTGGGAAGAATCCTGCGCCTGTGGTAAACTATAGACCAGCTTCACACCAAGTGGTTTTTCATTGGGCAGGCTCTTCACTTATGTCAACCATGAGAAACTCTTCTCAAGGCCAACCTATGCCAGTTTCATCAAGCTATTGGATAATTATCAAGCACATGTTGGGACAGAGGAGAAATTCACAAAAGAACAGATGAAAGAACAAGACATTTTTCTTCAGGATATCATGAAGACTGAGGTCATGAAAGAGCTATATAAGTTTCTTCACAGCCAAAGTAAGTCTTTGGTAACTGAGAGATAATCAACGTGATTTTATACAGAATCATAGAACCATAGAGGTGGTCAACCTCAATCTTCTGCTCAGTGGAGAAATCCAAATAAAGTTATTTCAGGTAGACTTTGTAGAGTGTACAGTTGTATGAAGAAATATTAGGCAGCCCTAATCAAATTTAATTCCAAGGACTC
The DNA here is from genome assembly GCF_001527695.2 of Protobothrops mucrosquamatus. Lineage (NCBI taxonomy): Eukaryota > Metazoa > Chordata > Lepidosauria > Squamata > Viperidae > Protobothrops > Protobothrops mucrosquamatus. The sequence continues at coordinate 3,375 of NW_015386912.1, read as the reverse complement.
TCCAAGTGAACAGAAACTGACATACATGGCACAAAACTAAACATATCTTTCTAGAAATGTGCTTACTATTCTCTTGGGGATTCACTAAAACATACAATATGACCAGGGTTGCTGCAATTTTAGTATATAATTATGCTTAGCGTGGGGAGCCCTCAATTCCTCCATTTTTGCTGTCAAACTTCTTCCTTTGCAATATAATATTGTATCACATGGAAGCTGTACCTGTTTTTGCTGAATGTGTGTATGAATAGACAAGGTTTTCATCCTGGAAATGGTTTTGTGACTGAGGAAAGTAACATAGGAGATGATTCACAACACTCTTATAGAACTATGATTCCTAAAACAAACAAGTTAGACATTTTCAGAATTAATGTGAAAGTTATTGACAATTTCAAAGAGCACATTTTTCTCCCAGCCTTCTTCCCATCTCTATTAAACATGTCTACTTTGGATTTCTTTCATAATATCTCTGGTCTACAGAGCATTGTTGGGATGATGTGAGAATTGTTTGTGATGTCTTCATGTAACAAGAAATTAATGATTGTTTGCCATCCATCTGTATCTCCATCCTAGATCGATATGATACAGAACCAGAGTTTGTTGAGGATCTTAAAAAGATGTGGTTTGGTCTTTATTCCAGAGGCAAGGATGTTAATGATAATGACTCCAGTGGCTTTGAACATGTCTTTGTAGGTAGGTTTAATTAAAACAAGCTGATATTCCTTCATACATTTAATTACAGGTAGTCCTCGGGTTATGAGTATTCATTCAGCAACTACTCAAAGATATGACAGAGCTGAATGAGGGAGATTCACAATGCGTTCTTGAAGTTCTGGCTGTTGCAGCACCCCATGGTCACGTGATTGCAATCAGGGTGATCACAAGCAAAGTCAATGGGGAAGCCAGCAGGAAGTTGCAAGTCATGATCATATGAGGTCTTTATTAATTTATTTATTAGATTTATGTGGCAGCCTATTGTAAACTCTGACTAGCTCACAACAATCATAAATTGAGATTCCTTGGATTGCTGTCATTAAGCAACATGATCACATGATATTGCACTTTACAACTGCATCAGTTAATGAAGGAGTTCTCAGTCCCAATTGCTGTTGAAACCCGAGGAGAACTACAATTTGTCTATGTGATATTGCTTTAGCACATTTTCCCACTTAAAAGTTGGAAGTTTGTGGCAAAGTGAAGACAGGACTGCTAAAAGCGAAGCTGATGACCTTGGCAGGATGAATATCTTGCCAATAGAAACTGATTTGTATTAATTTTTAAAGATATTCCCTATTTCCCCCCCCAATGTTCCTTAAAAAGACAGTTGTAGTGCAATCCATCTGCATATGAACTCAATGTAATTGAGGCTCACCAATGGGGGAGAATGGTCTATGTAGTTCAACTTGTGCAAGAAGTTCCTTAGGTTTCTTGAGCTCCATCTCTCTGAATTTCCAACCATCATATCCTTTGGTGATTCTGTTTCATTTCACCTTTTCATTAAGCTTTACCCCTGTCTTCCATTTTGCTACTATCATCCTTCCTATTTATCCCTCCATTGTAATATAATGAACTCTGTAAACTTCTCCTCCATTTCCAAAAGAATTTGGAAGAATTCCAAACCTGAACAGTTTTTTTAGGCTTTCCTTATTGATAGAATGGAGGAACGCTCTTTGTTAATTGTATAAAGCTTCTTTGTACAGGAATTATGACTTATAATTTGTTGTTAAGATAAATTAATATGTTCTTATGGCTATGGTTCTTTTTAGGAGAAATCAAACAAGGAAAAGTATCTGGATTCCACAACTGGATTCGTTTCTACCTTCTGGAGAAACAGGGTGTTGTTGATTATTTCAGCCACAGCTATGATGGTCCGGTATGTTTCACTGGAGAAAATGAATACTCTTCCATTATTGGAGAAAAATTAACCCACTTGGGGAAGAGAAGAAATTCCAGTTCAGCTGTTAATTCACTGGCACTTTCCCCAGGAGGTCACAGTACCTTCCCTGATGAAATACTGTAGGCATGCTGTGCATCTGTTTGACCTCTCTGTGAAATGCTGAGCTATGATTTCCAACATCCCTTGCTATTGACTGGACATACCCTTGTCAATAAAGCCAAATTCTCCTTGTTTAAGGGATAAACAGCTATGCAAATATTATGCAGGCCTGCCATTCCTTGGGATAATGGAAGCAGAGGAACAATAATAACAGGAGTAATAGCACTAGTTATATTGTTGTAATGCCAGGCTGTTGCTAAATATAATGGAGCATATGGGTAGAAAAAAATACACGCATCTCTATCTCTGTCTGTCTATTTATCTGTCTGTCTCTCTGTCTGTCTGTCCATCCGTCCATCCATCCATCCATCCATCCATCCATCCATCCATTCATATCTGTCTGTCTGTCTGTCTGTCTGTCTGTCTGTCTGTCTGTCTGTCTGTCTGTCTGTCTGTCTGTCTGTCTGTCTATCTATCTGTCTGTCTGTCTATCTATCTATCTATCTATCTATCTATCTATCTATCTATCTATCTATCTATCTATCTATCCATTGGCATTTCATTAACAAGGTATATTTCAGGTTTCTTCCTGTTTTTAGTATTTTATGAAGGCAGGATCATCTGGATTTGTTTCTAATGAAAAAATAGTATCATAACTATGACAACACTACTATAAGAAAAGTCCTTTAAAAAACCCTCTTGCAAAAAAAGCATGAAAGTATATTAGTATACATGAAAGTATATTAATGGTTAACTTTAATTTTATGGATGCAAGGTTCTAGCCCAATGTTGCAGATATATGGATGTGTATCTCAGCATAGTTAGCAGGGAGGTGTGTGCTTTTGGGCAAAAGGAATGCCTGTTCTCCCTACCTAAAACAGGTTGCAGAAAATACGTTATTAAAAATGGCGGTTCAAAAGAGAGAGAAGAAGAAGGAGAAAGAAAAGGAAACAACTTATACACAATTATCCAGTTGTGGCTGGTGACACATTCTGGGCACGCACAATGTCACAAAAAAAGTCTTTGACTGGATTCAAACCTCCAGAGAATGCAATGAGTTAAGTCCATTTTAGATGTTTCTTTGTGGACTCCCTCTTCTCTTAGTAATGAAGAATGGTCTCTTTAAGACTAATGAGAACAACACTGGAGCCTTCATTCATTTGCTCTTCCACTCCTAATATACCCTCTTGTTCTAGGGACTTTTGGGATACAGCAGCAATTTCTCCTTTCCAAAGAAATGATGGTTTGATTTTTCTCTAAGGGTATACAGCAGCACGCCTTCCTTCCTTCCTTCCTTCCTTCCTTCCTTCCTTCCTTCCTTCCTTCCTTCCTTCCTTCCTTCCTTCCTTCCTTCCTTCCTTCCTTCCTTCCTTCCTTCC
>NW_015386911.1:237323-266378 GCF_001527695.2 Protobothrops mucrosquamatus | reverse complement strand
AAGGAAATGCAATATTTTTACCACCATGGATAACAAAATACATACTGAGAATTCATCAGGGAGAGATCACAATATATGAGTATTTGTTAAGTTTATATTTATATTCCCACTTTCCTCTTAGAGTTTATGTAATATGAATTGTTATATGCATAATATAGTTAGATGAAGAACTGTTATCAGTATAGAATATACATTTCTTTAGCTAGGTTTCTTGCAATCCTGTTCTTGTAAGTTGATCTGAGAGAAGAGAAAGTCAAAAAATGCTATACTGAATTGTGACAAGAATATTGCAGCTTCATATGTGTTTATCTACTGAACCCTCTGATTCAAAACTAGTAAATGGAGTTGGATATACTCCCTTTCAAATTATGTCTTCCAAGACAATATGCAAATAGATTTAAGATCTCCTAGTTTCATGGTTCTTTAATTTCTAAAATCATGAACATTGTATTTCTAGAAGCATTATAATGCTTCCGCATGATGCAGGTTATGTGACATCTGCATATATGTAAGTTATTTTAGAAATAAAACAATTTAAATGATGGCATGACTTAGAGGAGCAGAGGTTCAAAATCTGTGTGAAGCTCTTCTTTGAAGCTAATATGTTTTCAGTAAAGGAAAGAGTTAACTGTGTTATTTTTTTTTATACACAAGTTTCAGTCCCTCGTGTATTATTGAAGGAGTTAATGATTACCGATGTACAGCTTGCCCACCTGGATATGAAGGACAGTACTGTGAAAGGTAAGGTGAGATATTTAAAAGAATCAAAATGAAATTGTTACAAAACAGGCCAGTTCTAGAATCAACAGAGGTGCAAATAAGGATATATCCAGTATGTGTTAGTCTAATCAAAAGCCATTCCACAAACTTTTATCCATTAGCAATTATAATGAAAGGAATATGTTTTTAATCTCATAATTGATGCTGTAACTCTAAAGTGATAAATTATGTGCAAGATATTAGCAGTCATTTTATGATCTAATGAGCCATTTGATTTCTAGGATGTAATACATATTTCAGTGGGCAGAGCTATTTGATTATGTGAAGACTTCATGGTATTTCTCTGATACTTCCTTCATAACTTTCTATTAAATAATAGAAAGCACTCACTTTATGCCCCATAACTAAACAATGCAAAAGCCAACATGTCCATTTTGCCTCCATAAGCATATTGTTTGTAAAGCACAATTTCTCAATAGTATGAATAGTAAAACTAAATGTTTAACGTATTGTAAATAAAAAAGACAATAGCAATAGAAGAAAATTCATAGAAGAGAAACAATAATTGTCCTTGGAGAGGAAAAAAAGTTGAATATTATAATAAATTGATTAAAGAACATACTTGTATAGAAATTTCAAGAAGAAAATCAAGAAAATGCATATTAAGAATCTACAGAATGTGAAAAAGCTGGTTGTAAAATGCATAGAACATAAACTATGGGATAGTTGGTACATATACTAGATTGGCTTTTTATCATGTGCTGCTGAATAGGGAGTAAAATACTCCTCTGGTCAAAATGCATAATATTTTATGTGTTGTAAATTGCGTGTACATGAATTTTGATGCAATTATTCTTCAGGATAATGTAGAAAACTGCATTGATTTTAACTTACATTTCTATATTCAAAGAACACTTTTGTTTAAAACTGTGTTCAGTGCAAACGTGTAAAATTGTGAATAACAGAATTAATCATGAGTATATCTTGACTCATTCATAGAAAGCCATTTGCGCTAGAATTCTAAAGTTCCTTTTTACCACATTTTTCAATCTCTAGATGTTCTCCTGGATACACCGGGAATCCCAAAATTCCTGGTGGATCTTGTCAGCTATGTGAGTGTCATCCACATGGTGCGCTGCCTGTTCCTTGTGATCCTCTCACTGGACAATGTGTGTGCAAGCCTGGATCTACTGGCTGGAAGTGTGCAGGATGTGAACCCTGGCATGCTCGTGAAGGCATAGCATGTGTTTGTATGTACATTAATATACATTAACAGTAGATCTGGAAATTTGGTAGCTTGATTTGAAATCTTTCTGAGATAAGATATAACACTGCCATAGGCTTCTAATATGGTTTGAACATATATGAGCTTTGTTACAGTATATTCAACTGATCTTCTTAGTTCAATGGTTCCCTAAGTCACTGATAATCTAAGAAGATTTGATAAATGATGTAGGTGTCAAAAATAATAAAAATGGCATTTTTAATTGCCAAAGTCTCACAAAAACATCAAAGCTTAGAAAGCGTTGTTCAAGATTTCAAATGAAAAATTGAGGTTTGGTAAATTTGAAAATTTTTGGCAGTTTTAATTTTATTTAACATTAAACAAACCATATTCCCTTTTCACTTTTTCCCATCCTTTCCTCAAATTCTTTGACAGATAATTTGCACTATTTGATTTTTATGTGCACTCCTTAACACTGAACAAAAGACTAGCTGTGTTTTGTTGTCCTGGGATGAGGGGAGGATTGTATTTACTTAAAGTCAAAAAAATATTTATTCCCAAAGAAAGTTCTTCCCAATTTTCTTCTCAAAGTTAGTTTTAGATATTCTTAGCTCCAGTTCAGCAATGAAACTGTTGATGGTCTTTTTTTTACTTCTTTTACTACTTTTTTTTTACTTATACATTGCTTTTCTTTTAATATTGCATAAATTCTTGTAGCTATGCAATGATACACTGTTCCTGCTTTTTGTCCTTAGCACATTATTAAAATCTTGTTTAATTTCTACACTTGAACCTATCAAAATGAAATTAAAATATATTGGATGGGCAAGAAAATGATCGGTCATGTGAATTTAATTCCCTTTTTTGACATATAAAATATTCTTAATAAGCTGACATGCTTCCCAATGAAGCAAATATTTGCTTGAAATAATAGCTGGAAAAACTTAATCATAACTAGAAAGCAAACTCCTTGTGGAAAGGGTAAACCATATTTTAACCTCAAGGCTGCTGTAATGGTGGATAAAATATGCAGAGATTAAATTTTTAGAATGAGTAAAGATCTAAATAGGCTTTTTTTATATTATAGACATTCATATCATAATATGGAATAATTTTAACTGGTTTCAGTTAAAAGTTAAATATAACAATTTTTAAAGCAATAAAAAGCAGTTAAGGTTCTGGTGAAAAGTAGGCTCTTTAGAGCTCCAGTTTAAAATTCCAGAATATTTTTCTCAACAAAACAGGATTATGGTAGGGTGGATTCAGCCATAAAAATATGTACAGATCGGAATTAGGCAAATTTTGGAGTACAGATGGTCCTCAACTTATGATCACATTTCTGTTGCTAAGCAAGGCAGTTGTTAAGTGAATCAGGCCCCATTTTATGACCTTTTTGGCCATGACTGTTAAGCAAATCACCACAGTTGTTACTTGAACCTGGCTTCCCCCATTGACTTTGCTCGTTGAAAACCAGCTGGAAAAGCCACAGATAGTGATCACATGACCCCAGGATGCTGCAGCCATCATAAATATGTGCCAGTTGCCAGGTGCCCAAATTTTGATCCCATGAACATGGGGATGCTACAATGATCATAACTGTGAAGAACAGTTCTAATTCACTTTTCTTAGTACCATCGTAAATGGTCGCTGAACAAATGGTTTTAAGTCAAGGACTACCTCTATCAAGCATGCCTACTATTAACACTAAAAGAGCAACTTTGAAAATCCTGATTTCCAGCATTCAGTGTGAGTGAGAGAGAGAAAATATTGCATGCATTATTAAAAGTAAACAAAACTGTAAATTGTAATACCAGTAATCAATTGCCAAAGAAGGCGGAAATTTATTTTGCTAAGGAAGCTGATCAAGGCTTCTTTTCCTTGCCACCCTTACATTCCACCTGCTTCACAGGTGAACATTTGTCTCAAGTCATATACATTGATTATATAGACAAGCTTGCAACTTTTTAAATAGAAAAATGATTGTTAGCTTTCTGCTACATTTAAACTCGTGTTGTATTAGCTTCTGTAAAATAGATGCATACATGGTATTTTAAGATTAGATAGATAGATAGATAGATAGATAGATAGATAGATAGATAGATAGATAGATAGATAGATAGATAGATAGATAGATAGATAGATAGATGGACGGACGGACGGACGGACGGACGGACGGACGGACGGACGGACAGACATACATGCAATCTAACTTATCAACAATATATCCAAGCCTACCAAAATAAACAATTATGATACTGCCCAGCTCTCTAGTGCCTCAGTAGTCTCCATGCTGCAAGCATGCTTTAGCTCAGGGGTGTCAAACTCGCCATGTCACGTGACATCGTGACTTTTTTCCCCTTCCCAGAGCTGTGGTGGGCGTGGCTTCCACATGATGCATCCGGCCCGTGGGCCGGCAGTTTGACACCCCTGCTTTAGCTCAAGCAAATTCACCTTTAAAGTAGGCTTGAACTGTTCTTTGTTTTAACAACAACCATAAAGGCCAGAAGGGGACAACTCTTGTATTGCTTTTGAATCCTTCTGCAAGACCTCAAAACCTTCTTCAAAGCAAACTTTGTAGAATTTGAGGAAGAGAAAAGGGGTCTCAAGCAATCATCTGCTTAGAAAATACTTAATTTCATCCAGTGTGCTTCCAATTAATGCCTTACTGAAATGCTGCATGGTTTTTGCTTTTCTCCATGAATAACTGTAATCATCTTGGTTATAATGCTGTATTTGTTAGCAGTGAACACTAATTCTTACTGACAGTTTTATAGACTAAACTCGGGTGATATTTAGTCATGTATAAATTATATAATTATCATTTTGTAAGATTTCCATTGCTCCAGTTTAATCCAGTCTTTGAGTAACTGCACCTTGTCTCTTTTATTAAAGAAGAGACAATAATGTGTCTCCTCTTTTCAACTCAATTTTCAACCTGGAGTTATTAATTCATGCTAAATGTTCATAGACCACATAACAAGAAACAGTTATTTGTTAATTTAGAGTATTTTCATGTCTTTATAAGCAATTCGGGATTTTTATCATGCTGAATTAAGTTGGTTTTCATTTGCATCCCTTTTTATAGTATTTATTGTCTACTGCCTTGAGCTTAAATAGAAAAAAAAGTAAAACCAGGAAATCTAATAGTGTTTGCTGATTTAATACAACAAATTATTCCTTTTTCTCCCCAAAATCTAAGCCTTTCTGCTATTTATTTCATTAATAGTTCCTGAACATCTATCTAACAAAACTGCATCATTCCTTGACCAGCAAGTAGATGTTATGTAAAATTCACAGCTTGATGTAAATCTTTATATTAGATATGGAAACATACTTTCTCTTTGAGTGATACAAGGAACATAAGAAAACTTAGATCACTAACAGATTTTTGGGAAATGTATATATAAAGTAGAAAGTATTGCCTTCTTACTTGAGCAATCATAGTGTATTTCAGTTCAAAGAAACAAATCACTGGATGGAGAGCATGGAGTGCAAGGCAAAAAGAAGGAAAAGAAATAACTGAAAAATAACTTCTCAGTGCCTCCTTGTACAATCCCCAATTGCCTTCTTGTTTCATTAAATCAATTTGCCTCTCCTCTAGTGACTTGCTTTGCTGTTTTATCTAGTTCTGCAGTTGAAAGGTACCGTTGTAGCTGACCGAAACAGCACATACCTGTTTTTAAAATGAGAAAAATCTGTCCTAAATTTAATTGGATATAAAACAGCACAAGAGGGAATAAAAGTTCATCAATTGTTGACTTGTAGAAATACATCTCTAACTGGGTAAGGAACTTGTGCCTGCAAATGTACACAAGCCATATATGCAGGCAAACAGTTGCTTAGGATATAATGGTTTATGCCAAGATGCTTTTAGATGTCATTCCCCTACTAGAAAGAGAACATGCAACTCTTTAACTTCCATCAATGCAAACCAAAGATGCATGACCAGGGAGGATGAAAGTAACAGTCCAATAATTGGAAGTTGTTGTTGTTAGTTGCGAAGTCGTGTCCAACCCATCGCGACCCCATGGACAACGTTCCTCCAGGCCTTCCTGTCCTCTATCATCTTCTGGAGTCCATTTAAGTTCACGCCTACTGCTTCAGTGACTCCATCCAGCCACCTCATTCTCTGACATCCCCTTCTTCTATTGCCCTCAATCTTTCCCAGCATTAGGCTCTTCTCCAGTGAGTCCTTCCTTCTCATTAGGTGGCCAAAGTAATTGGAAGTTGCACCATTGTAATTTGTGGTAAGGCAAACAATATAGCTTAGGGAATCATGACAATGACTACAATCTATTCATCACAATTTTTTTTAGATAAAGTTATTTTTTTCCTCTACATCATTAGGAAATGTAGAATTACTGATCTACCACTATGCTCAGTATTCATTTGACATTGCATGTTTAATATATGTAGTCTTCAACTTATAACCTTAACGAAGCTTGCCCATTATGGCCATAAGTCATGATGGCTATAAAGTGGGTTATCATGTGACTGACTCAATTTTATGACCTTTTCTGCAAAAGTCATTAAGTGAGCGCCGTGGTTAAGTGAACCCATTTTTCACTATGGGACATTTTTGCAGAAAACCAGAAGTAAATGTCAGTTTTCACCAAAAATGTCATAAATCATGATTACATAACTATGGAATGCTGTATACAATCACAGTTGTGCACTAGTTGCCAAGCACCTGAAATGCTGTCATGTGACCATGGGGGGGCTGCCAGAACTTTGGACTAAAGTAGTAAATACCTTTTGGGGAGTCCGTCGTAATCTCAAACATATGAACATATGAACAGTCATAAGTTAAGGACTACCTGTATTTTCTTTCTGACCCAGTGGTTTGGTTCAGAGGATGATTAAATAAGATCATTACATCACTGCTATTCGGCAATAAATCAACCCTTGTGTTAGTTGATTATTAAAACTCTCTTTTCTTTTACCTGCTGCCTTTCCTAACAGAACAGAGACAACTGGGATTGACAATGAGGAGATTGGCCGGCAGATGGGTAGAGAATATTGCAAGTGAACCATGGGGAACAGCCTTTAGTGTCAAATTAAAGCTCTTTATTGAATAGGTTGGGTGCAAAGTAAGAATAGCCTTGAGTTATTAACACACTCTGGTAAATTGCAGACAAGGTCAAGGCCTTATCTATAAATCATCTATAAATATGAAATTTGACTCACCAGAGAGGGAAGAATATCTAGAAAAAGACTTCTTCGATGATCATGTATCTTTTCTTTGGTTTTTAAAAGGTTATCCTTTCATTTTAATGGACAAGTCTTCTTAGCACATCAGGGTGAGGAATTGGAACTAACCCAAGCACTGAATCATAGGCAATTCATATTTCATTCAACGTTACTTATTTATTTGTATTTATTTATTAAATATCTGCACTGCCCAACTCATCTAAGTGATATGTGCAAAGCAAAGAGAATATAATTTCCTGTTTAACCATTAGAATAATAATCTTTCTGTGTAGAATGCAATTCCTACTTGGAGAAATCATACACATATGCAGATGGTTAGCTATTTATGATAGTTTTAAAAAATTGAAATGCAGTTATTCATTGTATGTCCAAATATTGTCAAAGTAGTTCAGTAATGTTGCCCATTAAAAACTAAGTGGTTCGATAAATAGACATCTTTCACCACAAAAAACAAAGAGATGCTAATTAATTTAAATCAATCATAAACAAAGATTTAAACTAGGAGCTTATTAGCTTGTTTTTTGCAATCTTTACATACTAGCCTGGCTCATAAACCAGACTTCATAATATGGTTTATTTAGCTTTAACTTAGCATATCATTAAATTTTAACCACTTGAGGGTTTAGGGTTGGATTTTAGTCCTCTCCAGACCAAAAGGATCTGGTGATGTTAGAATGGTGGTTTAGATTTTTGTGAATGCTTATCAATAAAAAAAAGTGCAATCACTCTGCCTTGCTTACAGAATTTTGAGGATTATCATCTTTTGTATTTTCCTCCTTTCTTTTTTCCTACCCCCAAAATATTGCTAAGCTGAGAAAGGTGGAAACACGTTGCAATTTTAGTAAAAAGATCTTTCCATCTGGAAATGCATATTGGAATATGCATAAATGCACTATTCACCCACTACATATTCCCTAAATCATTCTGTCCCTTGTTCTGTACATCAAGTTTCTGCATACGTCTGCATAATTCCCAGCCTTGAGTGTCAAATATTACTAATATATTTCCTTAAAATGCTCCTATAATTATCTCTTCTTTGGCTGGCATTGTTTCAATTGCTTTACCACTATTTCTCCCATTACTCTCTAATTTAAGTCTCTGCTATTAATATTGATATATAATTGAAGTGGGCCTTAAGTATCTATTACATTAATTTGTTTAAATCTTTTCTTGCCCTTTGCTCTTCTGTTACTCCTCCCCACCTAAAGTAAATAAGATTTTAAGCTGCTCTAGGCTGTGCAATGTGATTTGTATTTGTTATTCTAAAAATTATATATTGAGCTCTTATCTAAAGAGTATTTTATGTCACACTGGCCTTCTCACTAGATCTGGACAATTTTATATCCATTTATCCAATCTACTAGAGACATCTTTGTTTCTCTATCTTTTATTGCTCCATGAATTTTTAGGAACCAGTTACTGAATGTTAGTGGCCTTATATTTTTGAGAATTTTATGTATACTATAAAATGTTTCTCAGTTGAAATAAGAAGTATTTGCCTCAGATGTGGAACAGGAATAAATATTTTTTATTGTCTTCTTTCACAGCTTGTGATGATGAGTGCACTGGTGTCCTTCTCCGTGACTTGGATCAGTTAAATCAGATGACTCTAAGTGTTAATCTTAGTGGACCACTTTATCCACCATATAGAATGCTTTATTCCTTTGAAAACACAACCCAAGAATTAAAGGTATAATAAAGTCCATCAACGTGGTCTGGATCTCACATAGTAGCATTATTTTAATCAATATATGTTATTGTGCTTATATTTTTTAAAAAAACATGCATTAATGGTTTAACTGCTTTAACCATTATCATAATGAATTGATTCTTCAATTCTTCTGATTGAAAAAAAGAATTGTTAATATAAAGAAATCATAGAGGTATTATAAAACAACTTGTCAAGTGCTAAGGAAATCAGGAAATTCAGGCAGTTCTAATTAGTATAAAGATTTATTGCAAGCTCTCTATAAGAATCTGAGCTACTAACGGTCAAGGAAAATTAGCAGGAGTTAAGAAGGGCATTCAAAGTGGGCTGGACTTAGATCTCTTGTGAGTGTGCATGGACTCATGACTGATTATGTGTTTGACCCCTCCCCCAGGCTCAGCCTGGCCATCTCCTACATAACCTTTCTAACATGTAATATATTTAAGCAGGCACTTTACATGTTTAATAATGGTAGTTTTGCCATATGCACGTATGGCTTATCTTCTACATAAAGATATTCAGATAAATTATTTTCATATACATCATTACAGTAATTGAGATTAAGATGGAGCTTCATTCACCAGGATGGAAAGCATGCATTTTTATACTAGTAGTATTATACCCACAAAGTAAATGTTCTTTTTTTTTTTTTTGCTTCAGCATTTATTGTCACCTCAGCAAGCACCAGAAAGACTTCTTCATTTGGCACAGAAGAATTTAGATACTCTTGTGATAGAAATGGATGAACTGCTGACAAGGGTGAGCTTGGCAAGCAAATGGCAAATAAATGAATTCTGAATTCATTTAAAATAATGGGATCTCATGACTTTATCTCAGCTTACTGGAGCCACATGACTGCCAGATTGCCAGGATTCCATCTGTATTTTCTTTGTAATGTCTATATGCAAAAACATACAGGACATTGATAATATAATTTCTAATGGATTGATTGATTAATTCATTACCAGCATTTTTGTGACACCTACCTCAGAAACCCTAGGCTACTGCCAGGATTTAATTTAACAAAGATTTCTGGTAGCATTGAAAGCTGTTCTACATATCAGAAGAAAACATTTATAAAATGTTAAAACAATGATGAATTAACCAACACCGTGTCTATCTACTAATCCACCCATTCAAACCATGATAAAGCAAAATGTGGAATCAATTTCAAAAGGGAGAGAATATTCTCAGCTAATTAGTGTTCTGCTCCAGATGACCAATACAAAAGTACAAAAAAAAATGTGAACAGGACCTCATTGCAGCAGTAAAAGTCCCCATCCACATTTCCAAAATATATTCTGTACATTTGTCTTGTTTGCAAGACAAAAATAAAAATGTAACTGAACAATAGATCAAAGGAATAGATGCGAAAGCACCAACTCATTGTCCTCTGTTTTTAAAAGCCGATAGTTTTCAATGGTTGCAAAAAGAAATAAGGCTATTTGGCAACTGCCTGATTCAAAACTCACTTTATTCCAAGCACACTTCTCACAGTTTTATTTGTTTATTGAGATGAAATATCTATAGATACAAGTATCTCAGCAAGTGAACTGTTTCAGTAGAACCAGCATATCTCTTGAGTACATTAGGGTATATTCTATGATTTATATTTTTGCCAGCCTTTCTTTGAAGAAAGGTCTGTGGTCTCTTCTCTGATAATGATGAAGTTTCCAGCTGGCTGTTTACAGCCTGGTTTCCTGAATTCTTTCTGTGTGGGGAAGCAACTTTGACAAAATAAATTACAATGCAGCTTCTTTTCCAGTGAAACGCATTTCCCATTTGCTGTACCCATGCTTGTAGGTTGCTTCAGTGGCAGGTGAGAACATTCAAACCAATGACTACAGCCTGCAGGCATGTAAAGAATGGCCAAAATTGTCGATGGGGAAGGTTGAAGAGAAATAAATTGTCTTAGAGCAACTAAAAAAAAAAAACCTCTTCGTTCCCAGTTCTCCACAAAAAGAAAAGAAAAAATTACTAGCACATAAACTCATCGCTATGCCGTCCATATGCAGTTTGGGGCAGGGAAGAGCCCTAAACAACAATTGGGCAGATTCCTTACAAAGAGAAGGCACAAAAGACAAATTCTTATCAATTTCATTTCAGTTTTTCACCAGCTAAATCAGCTCACCTCAATATTTTCTGTGCTTTAAAGCAAGCAGTATGAATTTGTCTATTTAAAAAAAAAAAGAGTTGTTAAACGCAGGGGTAGTCAACCTTGGCTCTTTTATGACTCGTGGACTTCAACTCCCAGAATTCCTGAGCCAGCTAAGCTGGCTCAGGAATTCTGGGAGTTGAAGTCCACGAGTCATAAAAGAGCCAAGGTTGACTACCCCTGTGTTAAAGGAAGATTTGTGAATTTATTGAAACAATCTTCCCTCATCAAAGAGGGAAGAATGTTATGTCGGCTGAAACCCAAGAGACGGGCAATAGGGTTTGTCTAAAGTTCCCACCAAGAAGCTGGAAATCCCAGCTAGTTGAGCTGGAAAAATTAACCTGTACAATGGCTGAATGCTGACAGATGTGGAACCACATAGCTCCAAAATAGATTTTGTGGGCAACTCACAAGCCCTGTGTGGAATGTCCCAGTGCTAAAATGCTCTTGGCTCTGGTCTTCCTGGCATAATCAAAAAAGAAAATACTCAAAGCATATTTCCTTCCTAGAATATTTACTATAGAATGAAATCGCTAGGACTATGCATCTCTTTCAAAAGATGTGCTTTGGAATGCACAGGATGAGTTTTCAAATAATTAAAGCAGCTGAAGTTTTTTCATGGCTGCTTTAGAAGTTGCATTGCATGGGGATAGGGCCAGGATTGGGGAGATGATAGGCTACTGTGCCAGGTACACTGTGTTTTTGTTTTTTTTTAATTAATAGGTTTTTTTTCCCCTTGAGTCTTCTTCTTATTTATATCTCTGTGGACAAAAATTCTGTCAATAGCCAGCAAATTAAAATAAACAATGGCACTATGTCATATAAACTCTTCTTTATTTTCTCTTACATGTGTTTTTAATTACAAAGTTCTAAAATGAAACATAGAAAAGGGGCTTACTTTTAGCATGTTTTAAGTTTTTAAAATGTGCAATACCATTTATTTAGAAAGGAAGTGCAAAGAAATAATAAATTTTAATTTGTAACCCAACAGAGGCACACAGCAATAGAAAAAGAAAATCCTGCCTCAAAGTTAAATCTCAGTTGTGATTTAGATCCTATGAAGCAAACCTCATTTAGAAAGGAGGGGGTGAAAAGTCTGTTATTAAAACCTTTGTTTTCTGAAAGTAAAATCCTCCTGAGATGACACCTCTCCTGTTGGTTATTCTTTTCATTAGTAAAAACTGCAAACTACAAAAACTGGAATTTTCATTAGTTATCAGGTAGAAGATTATATCCATAGAAAGTCTGCCACCTAGTGATCAAAAGAAAAAACGAAGAACTGACTCCACATTGATGAAGTTTGGATGTGTTTGCTGGACAAACTCAAAATCCATATTGGGCAATATGTTAATTCTATGCATTCAAAAATGTCCAAGTGTTGAAAATATCTCTAATCTCTTCATTAGGGAACATGTTAGAAAACTCATAGAATAAAATAATGGATTAAAGGAAGAAAAAAAATGCTATTAAGTTGACAAAATCAGTATGGTCAGTGTCTAAAGATGACGTATGGGTCAACTGCCCAATTTCCTTGGCTAAAGAAAACTAAGGAGGTGAAAAAAATAATGATGATGATAAATGATACGCAAGACAAAAATAAAAACCAATTTTGATAGAATGGATCTTTGGAAAATAAAATGTTAGTTCTTCCTTCGATATACTTTCTCCCTATATAGTTACATTTGTTTGGAAGAGACAGAATATACTAGAATTATGCCATTTGAAGATTTTAATAGCAAAAATCCACACAGTCACTAGAAAAGATATAAGAGTTTTTCATCTTTCTTTGTTACTGCTTAATGGTCAGGGGGTTTTTTTTTGTCCATATGTGCTAACATATACTTAGTGTCATTTGTGTTTCCAAAAACAACCAATATTATTGTTATATTGTTTTTAATTTTTTGGTTAAATTTCACTGTAGTAAAAACAAATCCTTAAAACTATTTTAATAATTGATTTGGGTTGGTAAATTTATAATGTAACTATATGATAAATTACCAATCTGTAGCTATATTTGCTTATAATGGATTCCACGCACCAGAAATTAGGTCCATAAAATATATTGGTCTCAATTATATATCACTGTATTTATATATTATATTAATTGGATCTAATGTGTTATGTGAAACCAGCAGTATATGGTTTATTCAATAAACAAAGGGCCACATTAATAATGTGAAGTCAACCAATGACGTTTCCTATTGTACTGCCCTCCCACTCACACACATACTGTGTGACTGTGGTTTAGTGGGTTTACTAATATTCCCCAGCAATTCCCTTCACCAAAAGCCCAGAACTATCCCAATCAAGTCCAGCCACGAGCAGACCAAGTTTAGTCCACAGAGCAATGCCCCAATAGTCCACAAAGCACTTGAAAGTTGTTCAAACAAACTAACTCCACCAGACAACTTAAATACACCAGGCAAAACTTAAATCCACACAAAAGAGAACTCATGGGGCAAGAAAAGTTCAGAGTCTCCAAAACACAATTCCAAACATGGTGTCAATCCAGAGTGAAGCAGGAATCACGACGATCAAACACACAGCTAGAAAACAAACGTGTTCCCAGCAACTCCTCCATCTGTCTGCTGTGAAAATAGCCAGCTTCCGGTGCGGCCCATCTCAAGTAGTCTGGTTGACCTTCTCTGCTCCTGCCTTTTCTCTGCACTAAGTGTTCTCGGATGAGGTGCAGAAAGCAATTCCTTCTCCTCTTCCCTAGCTGTCTGCCACTGCAAACTTTCCCCAGCTGAAGCCTCCACCAAATCCCTTCCAGATGGCCGTTCAGAGCCATCAATCAACTCACTTCCTGACATACTAGGAATCGGCCCATCCTCCCCTGAGCTAACAACTGAGGAGGTATCTGGGGAATCGTTCAAGAGAGACATCACACCTAGATCTGTATTGTATTGGCTAGTAGAAAGGAGAATCTTACCAATTTCCTTCTTCCCAGAGTTCTGTCTGATCATGTAGAAAAGTTTTAAGCTTTTTCCCCTCCTCATTTGGCAAGATATTACAAAGGCCAAAGAGTCTCTAGGCATATAAAATAATGTATTTCACTTTGCAGCTTCTCATGTTAATGTTCCCTTTACTATTGTAAACCAACATTCACTGAGAGTTCAGAATCTCAGTGATGTGGTATAATTTCAATATCATTTTATTTCCATATTTTTAATTGGTTGGCTATCAATATATGAACAATAGAAAAACAATATCTCTCTAGACCATTCAGACAGATGGAGTATCTCCTTGTCATGTTCATTAATTACACTTTTCTTCAATCTGTTTTGTACTTATATTCTTTCCCATACACCTGACAAATTAGACCCACTGGATATTGAGGTCTTAACTTCCAGGACATTGCAGATTTGGCATATCTGAGATTTATTTACTTCTCCAGCAACAAGAGAGAAGGGGGTAAACGCGAATTCCTATTTTTGATTTGTCCCACAAAGGATGTATTTAGAATTGTGGTTTATATTGCAAAGTAGGAGGGTTTTATGGTTGATAAATTACACGGTAGGTATATGTCAGGTGCAAAAAATCAGGAACCAGGATAGAGTTCAAAAGTACTACAAGTTTATTTCACGTTCCCTATATACAAGAATCTGAACTACTAATGGTCAAGGCGAATTGGCGCCAGATAAGAGTCAATGGACTTCAAGGGGAGTCTGGACTTAGGTATTTTTTAGAGTCATAGGGGATCCAGACTGATGGTGCATTTGATCCCACCCTCAAGTTCAGCCTGGTCATCTACACAGTATAGTCAAATAAACAAATGATGAATTATTCATTCATAATTCATATTTTTATTCATAATTGTTCTGAAGTGCTACATAAGTGTTCTTAAGCAAGTGACATGTAACACTAAAATCAGTAGGACTGAAGTGCCTAATCAAATCCTAAGAGATTCATTATTTCAATTGGGACACCAATATTTCCATCAGAGTCTTACATATTTCAGGGTGTGAACAAAACCATTTTTTTTTGTCTAGAATTCCTTTGTGTCCTATTCTTTCCAATGTGTTCTCCAAGAAATGAAAAATTGAGCCTCTGGTGGCCCCTTAATGATAGAAGTGGTTATAAAATGTAATTGTGTACTTGGGAAGAGTATGTGTCACTTCCAGTATATCTGATCAATAATTCATTGATCTCTTTTTGCTTGAGGAAAGGTTTCCAAGTAGATTCAGACAGATGGAGTATCTCCTTGTCATGTTCATTAATTACACTTTTCTTTAATCTGTATTGCCAGGCGACCAAGGTGACAGCAGATGGGGAACAAACTGGACAGGATGCTAAGACAACTAATGAGAGAGCGAAGTTGCTTGGACAGCTCATCAAAGTCACCCTCCAGGCTGCAGAAGGTAAGAAAGGGAAAATGCCAATGGTTTCTTAAGGAAAGGAAAGCAGCACATTTTAAGAATAATTATATAAGACACTGAGAGGATCGGTTGATTAAAATACTGGACTTTTGTGTTAAACCACAGAAACTATCGTTCAAATAATTGCAGGCTTCCTGAAATCTAAGGAGGGTAGTTTGTTGGTAAATTGGCAATTACGACCACAGAACAGCAGAAATTAAATGTTCTCCTTCAGGAACATTTTTAGTCTAGAAGAATAGCTATTATGATTAAATAACTAATGGGTAACTACTGCTTTGCTGTTGTTTATTTTCAGCTCAGTAAAAATTTCATGTAAGAGAAGAGGAAAAAAAGCACCTTATAGTTTTAGTACTCTACAAGGTGCATTAAGCGTACATTTTTTAATTTCTCAAAATGGCTTTAAAAATACATTATTTCTTGCTGGAAATGAACATCTGCTTGCATAAGGATAGATAGATCAAGCTGGCAGGAATAGCCAACACTCCAAAAGATAGGCTTAAGATACAGAAGGATCTTGATAGACTTGAACATTGGGCACTATCTAACAAAATGAAATTCAATGGTGAAAAAAGTAAGGTTCAGTGGTACCTTGCTCAATAGTAGCAACTGTGAGAGGGATCTTGGAGTCCTAATCCACAATCATTTAAATATGAGCCAGGAATGTGCTGCAGCTGCCAAAAAAGCCAACACAGTGCTAGGCTGCATTAACAGAGGGATAGAATCAAGATCACGTGAAATGTTAATACCACTTTACAATGCCTTGGTAAGGCCACACTTGGAATACTGCATCTAGTTTTGGTCATCACGATGTAAAAAAGATGTTGAGACTCTAGAAAGAGAACAGAGAAGAGCAACAAAGATGATTAGGGGACTGGAGGCTAAAACATATAAAGAACGGTTGCTGGAATTTGGTATGTCT
This sequence comes from Protobothrops mucrosquamatus, assembly GCF_001527695.2. Lineage (NCBI taxonomy): Eukaryota > Metazoa > Chordata > Lepidosauria > Squamata > Viperidae > Protobothrops > Protobothrops mucrosquamatus. Next base: position 250,061 of record NW_015386911.1, on the reverse strand, counting down.
AAATTAATGAAGAGAAGGACTAGGGGTGATATAATAGCAGTGTTCCAATATCTCAGGGGCTGCCACATAGAAGAGGGAGTCAAGTTATTCTCCAAAGCACCTGAAGGCAGGACACGAAGCAACAGATGGAAACTAACCAAAGAGAAAAGCAACCTAGAATTAAGGAGAAATTTCCTGACAGTTAGAACAATTAATCAGTAGAACAACCTGCCTCCAGAAGCTGTGAATCCTCCAACACTGGAAGTTTTTAAGAAGAGACTGGACAGCCATTTGTCTGAAATGGTACAGGATTTCCTGCCCAAGCAGGGGGTTGGGCTAGGTGACTTCCAAGGTCCCTTCCAACATCATCATCATCATCATCATCATCATCATCATCATCATCATCATCATCATCATCATCAAGATATACATGCATATTGAGACTCAGCAAATTATATCCCTAAAAGGAATTTGATTCTGTAAACTTCAGAGTGCAATTGGGAATAGTAATTAGAAGGGTTATAAAATATACTAAATAAAAAAGATCAGACAGATATAATTTTTTTATTGAAAACTTGATATCATTCTTAGATCTGAGATGTGATTATTTTCCAGAAATGCTGAATAAAATACCATGCACACATTATGTAACATTGTCTGAAATGGTATAGAGCAGGGCTTTTCAAGTGTACCACCAGTGGTACTTTGGCACCTGGTAGGTGGTACACGACCATCCTGGGCAAGTGTAGCTGGGGAAGGGAATGAGCTGAAGTGGCGGCAGTGCCGCACAAGCCTAAGGGAGAAGAGTTGGAGCTGCAGGGTTGTCGGGGCTTGGCAGAAGCCCCAGGATCTGCGCACATGGCTACAAGCTGATCGGCACTTCTGTAGAGCTGTCGGGGCTCAGCAGAAGCCCCAGGATCAGCGCCGGGCTCCAGCTGATTGGCGCTTCCAGAAGCAGTGCATAGCTGGAAGTGCAGAAGGGAAAAGGAGGAAGAGGAGAGAGAGGAGAGGATATAAAAAGAGGAGATTTTGGCAGGAAAGGAAGAGGGAAAAAAGACAACGGGGTAAAAAGAAGGGGATGGAGAAAGAGAGACGGAGAAGCGCAGCCTTGAGGAATCAGTTGGAAGACCACCAAAAAGAAAAGAGGGGGAGGAGAGGATATATAAAAGGAGGTGGTTTTGGCGGAAGAGGGGGGAAAAGACAACAGGGACAGAGAAAGGGATGGAGAAGAAACTGGAAGGAGAGCCCAGCAGGCAGGGAGGAAAAAGAAAGAGAGAGGAAGAAGGGCCAGCTGGCCAGCAAGGTAGTAGTGAATATTAATAAATATGGATAAATTCGTCATACATTTGTCAGTGCAAAGGGAAAGTGATTCAGCAAAGGAACCGCCACCGAAGAAATTAAAACTGGTACTTTTTTCCTTTTTTTATGGTTTATAACCTTTTATTAGATTATAGAATAAAATACAAAAATACAAAAGCAAACGGCAGGACACAGTGGGGAGGAAAAGGGGGAAAATGTGAGGGGGAGAAGGGAAAAAGAAAAGATAAGGCATTGATTTCCGACTTCCTCTGTTGCAGTAGAAGGAAGCATTAACATCGACCCTCAATGTTTTACTTTTCCACAAAGGTATAAACTAGCCATTTCTATAACAACAAATGAATCTAATCAGTAGAACCCCAAATTCCCCCCCCTTTTTTTTTTTAGTCATCAAGTTTTTGATACCTTGCTAAGCCCTGATGGTACTCAAATATTGTCATGTCCTAAAAGTGGTACAATCTGAAAAGGTTGAAAAGCCCCGTTATAGAGTCTCCTGCTTGAGCAGGGGGTTGGACTAGAAGGCCTCAAGATCTCTTCCAGCTCTATTCTGATTGGCTTATTATAAATAGGTTATGGTCCAATATATGAAACATGATGTCCAATCCTTCTGTCTCTTTATTTATTATTGGAGTAATGGGACATATTTCTAGTCTCATACATGAGGAATATCATAGGAACATTTCAATAAATGAATGGAATCAAATGAATATGCTAAACATTATCTGCTTGCATTTTGTTGACAAACATAATTCGCCATCTTTCTGCAGATGTAAATGATGCTGCTTTAAAACTGAATGAGACACTTGGGATCCCAGACAAGGCACTTGACAAAAGCTTTCAAGAATTACAAAGTGAAGTTGACAAAATGATGGCAGAACTTAGGAAGAGAAAATTGGAAGTGCAAAAGGCAGTAGCTCAAGATGAATTAGAGTAAGTGGTAAAGGGGAAAATATAAATGAAATAATAATTGATCTTACTGTGCCTGTAATCAAATTTCCTTTCAGTTTTGGGGAAAACTCTCCCTCCCTCCCTCCCTCCCCCCCCCTCTCTCTCTGTGTTTGTGTGTGTGTGTTGGATCAATGTCATTGAGTCCTTAATACCCCCAGATTCTATCTATTTTGTACAGCTTTATTAATAAAAAAAACCTAACCAGAGTTTTCTTGGATTTACTTTCATCCTGAATTATGATATATTTACAACTATTACCTCAAAAATGAGATTAGGAATAAATTTTAGAACAGTGAGGCTTGAGGAAGCAACAGCTTTGGTCACCTCTGTAAAAGGCTCTTTTTAAAAAAACCACATAGATAAAAGTACTGAGTTTAGAGAGTCTTTGGTGAAGTTAGCCACTGGAAATAGAAACTAGATCCATCAATCTGGGAATTTCAGCAGAAATGCAGAGTTTTGCAGGTGAAATGACTTTCTGCTTCTGTGAATCATCAATAAGGAGCCCAAAGGTTGAGATTAGTCTACTTCAGAGGATCTCTGCTTTGAACTTGATATTTGCAACTTCTTTCTGTATCAGCCTGATTCACTATTCAGTTCAGGATCTAATTAAATACAATGCATATATTTGAACAATTAATGAGGTTATGCCTGAATCTGTCAGCAAGAGACAAGCTAAGGAGCTGTTTAATACCTGCTAAAACCCATAAGCACTGCAAAGCAATATCATGAATGAAACATGTCCTAATGGATAGCTGCATAAACTAAGTCCATTTTTAAATCCCTATCAGAAGAAGATAGAATGAACAGAATGCAAGATCTATTATTCAACATTGTTTATGGTATGCTGTAGGTCAGCAGAAGACCTCTTGAAGAACATCAACAAGCTATTTGTAGAGCCAAGGAAGAAAACTGAAGACCTAAACAATGAAGTCAAAGAGAAACTAGCAGACTACCATGATAAAATTGATGATGCTCTGAACCTGTTAAGAGAAGCAACTAATAAAATTCGGGAAGCAGACAGACTATCAGCAATCAACCAAAGAAACTTGACAGCAGTAGAGGTGGGTGCTTGGTCTTAAAGTCCCTTTTACTGACTTTTTCCATGTATAATCAATCAGAGGTCATCTGAACAAGATAAGGAGCTTTATTTTCTAGTTAAAAATAAAGCCCAAATGCTATGGATATAACTTAGTGAAATCTTTGATATATTATTTAAATTACTATTTGGAATAAGTTACAGCAGCAAAATTATTATTGAAATAGAAAGAAAATGGAAAGAAATTCTAGTGACTAGTTTGTGGTTAATATATAATACATATAATGTATAGTAATTCAAATAAACTAAACCCCTTAGAGTCCTGTATGGTCCTTACTTCATGCTCTATGTTGATATTCTAATCACATACACACAGGGAGAGACAATTAATCTTCAATATTAGTATGGCTACACTTTCTTTTCTCTCATGCTCTCGAGTAAGGAATTAAAATGAGTACAGTATATGCAAATTCACATTATAAATCAAACCATCATATATCTTTTGTAGTTAAGTGATGTAAATGATTTTCCTTGATTTGAATGTAATTGCAATGACTTGAAAGCACATTATACTGTACATTAACAAATGCTTAGCCATGACAGTAAGAGCAAAGTCAACTTCAAATGAAGATAAATGTGTTCTGTTTCTTGTTTATGTCTCACTCATGTTTTGCCTAAAGGCAACTATTAATCCAATGGTAGCAGTTTCCATATATATGCTTCAAGGCTGCATTGGCTGAAAATCTTAAGGGTAGTATTGCTTCTCAGTCAGCTCTTAAAGTAGGAAGAAGTAATTACTAAGGGTTACAAACACCCATCCAGAGAGGGGGGGGAGGGAGAGGGATGGCGGGAGATGGAGAGGGAGAGGGATAGTGTTCTGTATAGAGGGTGTGCCAAAGGGTAGTTCATAGGCCAATCACAATATATTTAATTAAATTTTTCAGAGAAAATGTTGTTATACTTAGAAATGTTCAAAGATCATATGTCAAATGAGGAAGGGTTTTAAAGGAAAATAGCAACCAGTCTGAATGTTTAATGTAATTTATACTATAATTTGTCTAGGAGGCCTGACTTTTTGTACAACTTGAATGCATACATGCAGATAGCACACAAATGTGTAGAAACGTGGTTTTTTTGTGTGTGTGTTTATGTGATTCCACTCACTCAAAGCAAAATATTTTTTTATCATTTAGACTTCTGGAATACTTTTTATCAAGTGTCATGACACCATGTTTCAAATCAGGAAGATACACTTTTGTTGTTTGGGGGATTGTTTCTGATGGTGGGACTTGTATGTATAAAATCTGCAGGAATTTCTTTTTTTTCCCCTTCCTTTGTCTTGAAGAACTATATTAAGCTTTGAGCGCTTAAGGCTTAACACTGTTTAGAAATTATTTGGAAGAATTACTTTAGATTTTGTACAAGCAAACCAGCTCTCTGTTATTTATTAAAGCATATTGTTTTTCTTTCTGGTGTCAGCCTCAAACTGAAAAAGTCTATTACTGCTTTAATAAATTGAAACATTTAAAAATGTACCTATAATGCATGTCTTAAAGTAGCTTGGAAGCCTGAATTATATCCAAAGTAGTTCTTCCAAATCATTTTCAAAGTGTCCAGTATTGTATTTATATCTAATTAAATGCAAATCAGTCTAGAGATAATTGTGTTCAATTTCTAGGGATCCCAAAATGGACCACTTAACAATATTTAGTCAAAAATCAGAGGAATGTAGCAGAGGCATGGTCAAAGCTGAGTAGTTATCAAGGTTTAGTCAATAAACAAGAGAAGAAGCAGAGATTTCCCACTGGAAATTAATTGCTCAGAATAAGGTAATGTCTGTAAGGCTTTACAGATCTTGACCCACTAGTATGGCTGCCTTGAATAAATGGGCAAGGTTCAGAAATACCAGCATCCATAGACATCTGCTTTGTCAATTTACAGGCGGCTTGATTCATGTTAAAGAAAAATACAACTGTATTTGGCAAGTACATTTCTTTTAGCATCATTAGCTTTCTGATAAAGTGTGTTTTGTAATAAATAGGAAACATTGTAGAAGGTCTTTTTTAATGTTCTGGGTTTCTTATGCTGCTTCTGTTGTTGCCACCTCTAAATAGCTCGCATATCCCACAACCATTAAAAAGATTTATAAATAAGAGTAGGCTAGCAATTAACACAGCAAATAATATCATTTCTAATGAATTAGGGCATAATGAAAGTTCAATTAAATAAAATGTTCTATAGTAAGAGGTGACAACCTTATCACATATCAGCTGCCAAGGTCAGCTGAAACACACAGATTTTCATGACCTCCTTGAAGCTTAACAGGTTGGGGCTATTTGGACTTCAAGGAGAAAGCTGTTCCAGAGAAGGAGAACAACCATTGAAAAGGCCCACCTTTATCCCTGTTGAAGCCATTCTTGAAAGTAGAGTCTCCTTCAAGTCAAGCATGACTTCCGGAGACTTGAAATTTTATTATTTAATTCCTCCCTCAGTTTAATCTTCTAAAACATGGTAAACTTTCCAAAAATTACATAGTTTTATATTTTATCATAAAGTATAACACACATTTTCTTCATTTTCTTTATATAAGGACTGGTTAAGGATTTAATGACAAAAAGATGCATTGGTCTATGAAGGTTTAACACTTGTTTGCAGCCAGCACCTCTTTTCAAGATTGGTGAGATTGTAGTAGTGAGGGACAAGTGCACAATTCATTTCTTTGCTTCTCTAAAAAAAAAAAACAACCAAGTACACAATTCCTGGGAAAATGCAGCTTTTTTTAAGAAGTTGCAGATACTGTAGGTGCTAAGTACAGGTAGTTCTGTACAATAGCAATTGGGATTGGAATTTCCATCACTAAGTGATGTGGTTGTAAAACCCAACATCCCATGACTGCACCATTTACCTATAGCCAGTGCTTTTTTTTTGAAAAAGAAACAGGTGCCAGAACTCAGACATGTCATACAACCCGCCTTGCCTACCCTACAAGGTTCCATCCCAAAAAGGTGCCGGAACTCCGTTCTGGGCGTTCTATGACAAAAAAAAGCCCTGCCTATAGTATTTCCACAGTTCCACTATTAAGTGAGGATCTTGGGTCGCTAAATGACCACTTCCTTGCAATTTCCTGCCGGTTTCCAAAAACCAAAGTCAATAGGGAAACTGCCAAGTTCCAGATGTCTTGCAAGTAGGCTAGCAGGAAGGTAAATGGCTGCACAAGTGGTCAGGGAAGCACAGGACAAACATGCTGGGGCTTGGGTTAGCTGCTGCTAGGTCAGGGAGAATGAGCAAGTGGCGGGGGAAGTACAGCTTGCGTGCAGCAAAGCTCAGGGAAGATATACAAGTGGTGATTTATTCAAGCAACTTGGGTATGTCTAGTTTAACGAAGAGAAGGACGAGGGGGGACATGGCAGCAGTGTTCCAATATCTCAGGGGCTGCCACAAAGAAGAGGGAGTCAAGCTATTCTCCAAGGCACCTGAAGGCAGGACAAGAAGCAACAGATAGAAACTGATCAAGGAGAGAAGCAACCTAGAACTAAGGAGGAATTTCCTGACAGAACAAGTAACCAGTGGAACAACCTGCCACCAGAAGCGGTGAATGTGCCAACACTGGAAGTTTTTAAGAAGAAACTGGACAGCCATTTGTCCGAAATGGTATAGGGTTTCCTGCCTGAGCAGGGGGTTGGACTAGATGACCTCCAAGGTCCCTTCCAACTTTATTATTATTATTATTATTATTATTATTATTATTATTATTATTATTATTATTATTATTATTATTACAACTTGTGACATAGCTAAGAGTATACCACCTATGAGAATTAAAATGTAAATCTCTTCTTATGAACAAAATGCCAAACAATGCCTTTGCTAGTAAATTGAACGTGAGTAGTCAAATATATCTATAAATATAACGTTGGCACAGCACTAATTGAAATAATAATAATAATGGAAATGTGATGCTTATTAATATGTAAAATCACAAGTGTTTCTATGTTTTGCATATAGAAAAAGAAACAGGCTATAGAAAATGGACGACAGGAAACTGAAAATACTCTAAGAGAAGGGAATGACATCCTTGGTGAAACTAATGAACTTGCAAATGGAATCAATTTGGCTGTGGAGGTAAAATGTGATATGTGTTTTAAGGGTGGAGGCTATAATGCAATGCAACATAAAAGGCAATCAGCAGGCAATAAAAAAAAATATAATTTGTATTTTCAGATAGAATAAATAGTATATTGAAATACAGAGGATATATATGGCCAAGCTAAATGTTAGGTTAGAGGAGAAGGAAGCAAAAAAACTCTTCCAAAGATTAAAATGACAGTGACATGTTTGAACAGCAGGATTCCTTTATATTTGAATACAAGTAATTAATTAGCATATATTTTTTCAAGTTGTATGTTTGTGTTTNTTTTCAGATAGAATAAATAGTATATTGAAATACAGAGGATATATATGGCCAAGCTAAATGTTAGGTTAGAGGAGAAGGAAGCAAAAAAACTCTTCCAAAGATTAAAATGACAGTGACATGTTTGAACAGCAGGATTCCTTTATATTTGAATACAAGTAATTAATTAGCATATATTTTTTCAAGTTGTATGTTTGTGTTTTTTAATGAGGTATGAATAAATAAGCTGATGCTTTAATTTCCTAGGCATGTCAGATGCTCAGTACCCCAAAAAATTCAGTTAAGAATGATCGTTGAAAAGTAAATTATGTAATTCAACTGTTACTTCTGAGATGTTTGGAAAATGGAAGCTTTTTTCTTGTAGAGGAAGGAAGCTGACTATAATAACCCTAACCAATTGTTTAGGGAGGCAATCAGTGGTGGGATTCAAGTATGTAAACAACCAGTTCTCTGTGTGGATGTCGCTTCCGGAAGTCCATTCTGAGCCTGGGCAACAAAAAATTAGCTATCAGTTCTGCTGAAGTGATGCGAACTGGCTGAATCCCACCACTGAAGGCAATGAACTTCCCTTCATTGGATATAAAAATGTTTGGGATGCGTCAATGGTCATCTGGTACAAATTTGAATGAAGAAAAATATGTTTCAAAACATCACAAGACAAGCCTCAACTTTTGTACCTGCATCAGACACAAGTATGCAAGTCCCATGGTTGATTTCATGACATATGTCAATATTTGCCCCACTTGTCCTTCCATGGAGACACCTGTGGATGCTTTAATTTGGCCTTAAGCATTTAAATGATTGGTCATGATGTTCAATGTTCTCTTCCAGTCATTTGGTTCCATGGGTTTATAATTCTGCTATACTATCCCAAGAGTACTTGAGATGGGAGTAAGACAAGAATACAGACTGGACCTGACAGTAGCCTATCCACCCTAAAAGTCAATTCATTTTATTTCCTGGAGAGAAAAGATGTTCTAATCATATTCATTGTATATACCTATTCCTCACTATAAGCTTTTTCTGACTTGCATTTAAGTATGGGACCATGAAGGCAACTACTCTCTTTATCACATGGAAATAATGTTAATAGGTCAAGTTCGATTTTCAAAGTGCCAAACACATTCTAAATGCAACTTCAGGTGGAGGGGAGGAAATGCTTGGGCACCTCATAAAGCTTTGCTAGATTGCTCCTATGGACAGGGAAATAGAGTGATGGGCTACAGTGAAATGGTAGTTTCCCAGGAAGGAGGGAGCATTACCAAGGAGGGTGATGAGAGAAGAGACGAAGCCCAGTATTGTCTTGGAGAAGGAGGATACTCACTCCCTAGAATCTTCCAGGGTGTATCAGTTAGGTTTAGAGTAGTATAGGCAAGAGTAAGTAAAGAAGTGAACTTTTGCTGGATTGCTCTATGTTGTTCTTAGACTGAACCTGACAGTAGCCTTTGTATCTACCCTAAAAGTCAATTCATTTTATTTCCAGGAGAAAGAAGATATTCTAATCATATTCATTGTATATGCTATTCCTCATTATGGACCTTTTCTAATTTGCTTTTTTTTTAAAAAAAGTTTTTTATTTATAATACAATTAAAACAAAAATGGACATACGTGGCATTCCAGAGTAAATATTCCTAACAATTTGTTTCTCGTGATACAAAAACTTAATACATCATCCTTAACCTCTATATAAACCTCATTCTCCTACACAATACAATTATATATACAATTATATGTACAATTATATGTATGTTTCAATCCTATCGTTAGCTAGGATTTTTAATTTGCTTTTAAGTATGGGACAAATATGTCCAGACAACCTCTTTGTTTTGTCCTGTTCCCACATTGTTGTGTTCGTCTCATCATAGTTTCATGAAAATCTTCAATTTGCAAATGCCTCCTGCCTTAAAAGAGGGCAGCCTGTGTTCTCAGAACTCCATGTTAGATTAGCCCATATTTCTGATTTTAATCAGAAACAAATACTATGCATAGAGAATTGGTTCTAGAAAATTCATGAAGAACAGTTTTATCAATTATAATGTATTTCACAGCATGCTCTAGCTGAAGGCATAAGTTGATGGCGTAATGAAATGTGCTTTTTCGCTAATGGGTTCCTCTCATAACTAATTGGCTAAATTATTTTTCATTATGCCTTTAAGCAAATAAAATCCAAGAAATATCATTTTGAATGTGGCTGAGGTGAGAGTGCTGATGAAATAACAGTTTTGTATTAATTAACAAATCCCACTTTATATACTGATAAGATGTGATTAGTTAAGTTTGTGTAGTCAAGAGGACCATAAAAGTTCAGTTCAGCTTTGAGACCAAGCAGGTAGAATCCTAAACGCAGAAATCTGAACTATAGGTGACAGAATTCTTTTAATGGATGATAAAGCTCATTGATTTATTTCAGTATAATAGGATAATAATCTTGTTACAAGGGGCTATAATTTCAGTGCTTAAACGGTCGGTTACTTAAACATGCTTCTGTTTTCTGCTTCTTAGAACATAGATGATATTAAGAACAAAATAGTCTCGCTTTCTAAGGAGCTAAAGAAGAAAATAGATGATCTCTCTGGAGATATCATAAGAAAGAAGCTTCCAGAAAAGGTACTACAGGCAGAAGCTCATGCTGCCCAGCTGAATGATTCATCTGCTGTTTTAGATGGGTAAGTTGACAAGATTGTTATTTCACTTTCATGGACTCTAGAATTATATAGCTGGGAAAATAGAGGAAACATTTTCTCCTTTAACTCTTTTTGACAATTAAACAGACATTCCCAAACTCCATTATCATATTTGTGTAAGCTGTCCCAAGGCAAGATGGCAATGTCCCAATCTTCCCAAAGAAATAGACTGACTTCAGTTCTTATTCTTGATTTTGGATTGATAAATAGAAAAAAATAAGAGAGAGAAAGAATTTCCAACAAAATTAAGTCCTTCGAACTTTGGAGTGTGGAATCAATGCTCTTTAGCATGAGATGAGTGTTTCATGTTGTGACATTGCAGTATTCTTGTTCTGTGACCTAATCTCAAACATTTGTTTTTTGTTGTTTTTTTCCCCCTGGCTAGAAGCAACCTATAAATTGAAATTCGGTGCATGTCTACACAAAAGAAAATCTGGCTGAGTCCTGTAGGGAATACCTATGTGCAAAAAGACATTAATACATATGGGTCTAGAATTAGCATCTAAAATTCCCCCTTGGGTTTTTAAAAGTTGAATATGTATATTTTTTCCTAATAGAATCCTTGATGAAGCTAAAAACCTCTCCTTCAATGCAACAATAGCTTTTAAGGCCTACAGCAATATCAAGGACCATATTGACGAAGCTGATGCAATTTCTAAAGACGCTAAAGCTCGTGCCAATGAAGCCATACAACTGGTAAGGGAAAGGGAAAATCTTTTGATTTTCTCAAATAATCTTCCTTCAGTATCTTGCTATTTCTCAGCAATTATTTATCAGATACTATTATCGTGCTCATTGATATAGGTTAGTGTTACAACGTTTAACACAATTGCTAATAAATATTTATCAAGAAATTTTAAGCAATGGCCCAAAGTGCATTTTGGCAAATTAAACCTAGTTACTCTACACACAACAAACTCTCCCAAAAAATAGATTTTACTATTTTACTCAAAATATTTGAGTTATTTCTTGGAGGAATTCCATAAAATAGCTTTATCAGGCGTAACCATCACCATCCAGAACCTGTTTATGGTTAATAGCATTAAGATAAGGTTTATTACTAAACACCTACAGTGCAATAAATATCATAAAGTATAATCAAACTACTGCTATTATTATTTAGCTTATTAAATCTCATGTCAGTAGCCAGGTTAGTTTTACAGATTTTTTTCTCTAATTGATACACTAATCAAGTCTCTGCTGGTGGACCAAGAGAAGGACTTCTGCAAATGATTTTGAAGCCTGGATTAGCTGTGGTCTTTAAAGAAGAAAGTCTTTTTAACCAGATTAATCAGTGTATAGGGCTTTTCTCTTTAAATTGTTTTCTTTACTGCCATAACTAACTAAACTAGGCTTATACTCTAACATATATTTACTGTCACAGTAAATCATTCTTATTTACTTTCTTTCCCCTTTGTTTCTGACTCTTCTTTCACATTTTTTATTTATTTAATATTTATTTATTTGTATCCCTTCTTTATTATTTTTACAAATGACTTAAGGAGGCAAACATAACCAACATACTTTCCTCCTCCTATTGCTGTGATATTGCCTTTATTGGCAAATTCACAACATATTTTACAGTAAATCCATTGCCATATGAATTTTCACATAGTTCCATACCCAAGTTTCCCATTTTTCATAGATAATTCATTTGTTTAATCCCAGTTCTCTAGAATGTTCATCACATCATGATGATCTCTGGAGGGCCCGGGATAGAGGCTGTTCCTCTATCCTGGTCCTGCTAGACCTCTCAGCGGCTTTTGATACCATCGACCATGGTATCTTGTTGCACCGGTTAGGGGGGTTGGGGTTGGGGGGCACCATTTTACGGTGGTTCTCCTCCTACCTCTCGGACAGGTCGCAATTTGTGTTGGCAGGGGGGCAGAGGTCGACCTCGAGGTGCCTCACTTGTGGGGTACCACAGGGGTCGGTCCTCTCGCCTCTCCTGTTCAACATTTATATGAAGCCACTGGGTGAGATCATCTGTGGTTTCGGGGTGGTGTTTCATCAGTACGCAGATGACACCCAGCTGTACATCTCCACCCCGGACCACCCCAACGATGCCGCGGAAGTGATGTCCCGGTGCCTGGAGGCCGTGCGAGTCTGGATGGGGAGGAGCAGGCTTCGACTCAACCCATCCAAGACCGAGTGGCTGTGGTTTCTGGCGTCACGACATAGCCAGTTGGCTCCATCCCTGGCTATCGGGTGTGAATCATTAGCCCCCGCGGAGAGGGCCCGCAACTTGGGCATCCTCCTGGACACTCGGCTGTCTTTAGACGATCATATGACAGCCGTGGCCAGGGGGGCTTTTCATCAGGCTCGCCTGATACGCCAGCTGCGCCCCTTTCTGGATCGTGAC